>NW_007248742.1:299542-309602 GCF_000164805.1 Carlito syrichta
TCGAGGCTGCGGTGGCCAGGAGCGGCCACTGCACTCCAGTCTGGGTGACAGAGTGAGACTCCAACTCAAAAAATAATAATAAAAACAATAAAATGTAAAAAAAAAAAGTATATTAAAAGGATTATTCACCATGATCAAGCGGGAGTTATTGTTTGGATGCATAGATGGTTCAATATACACAAATCAATAAACATGATTCACCATATTAACAGACTAAAAACAAAAACACATAATTATCTCAATAGATGCATAAAAATCATTTGACAAAATGCAACATCATTTCACGACAAAAAATTCTCAGTAAATTAGGAACAATGTTCTTCTATACAATAAAGGCCATATATGATAAGCCCACAGCTAACATCACATTCAATGGTGAAAAGTTGAAGCCTTTTCTTTTAACATCAGGGAAAATGACTAAAGTGCCAACATTCATCATTTCTGTGAAACAAAATATTGGAAGTTCTAGCCAGAGAAATTGGGCAGCAAAAAAAAAAAAAAAAAAAAAATTAAAAGCATCCAAATAGGAAAAGAAGAAATAAAATCGTATTGTCTGCTGACCACATGAACTGATATATAGGAAACTATAAAGACTTTACCAAAAAACTGTTAGCACTGATAAATTCAGTAAAGTTGGAAGATGCAAAACTAACCTACAAAATCAGTAGCATTTCTATAATTAACAGTAAACTATTTGAAAAAGAAAGGAAACAATCCCATTTGTAAAAGCATAAAAAATACTGAGTAAATTTAACCAATAAGGTTAAATCTATAAACTGAAAACTATAGACTCATGCCCATTAAATTACCAACATCATTCTTTTCAAACCTAGAAGCAACAATACAGAAAATCTTATGGAAAATATAAAAGACCACAAATAGCCAAAACAATTCCTAGAAAAAGAAACAAAGTGGGAGGTATCACACTTCCAGACTTTAAACTTTATTATAAGGCTACAAAAATCAAAACAGACTGGTATTGGTACAGGAACAGACATAAAGACCAATGTAACAGGATAGAGATTCCAGAAGTAAAACCTCAATTTCTCAACCAACTCATCTTTGACAAAGCATCCACCATCAACCACTGGGGAGAATGGAATCTATTCAGTAAATGGTGCTGGGAAAACTGGCTGACCACAGGCAGAAGAATGAAACAGGACCCCTACCTGTCACCATACACAAAAACCAACTCCAAATGAATCAAAGACCTAAACGTAAAACCTCAAATGCTAAAAATCTTAGAAAATGCAGAAGACACCTTATGGAAATTGAAATAGGCAACCGATTCCTGATCAAAATTCCAAAAGCTCCTGCCATAAGAGATAAGACAGACAAATGGGACTTCATCAAACTGAAAGCTTCTGCAAAGAAAAAAGAAAAAAAAAAATCAAGAGAGCAGGTAGGCAGCCCACAGAATGGGAAAAATATACACCAACTTCATATCTGACAATGGCTGAACATCCAGGTTCTACAAGGAACTCAAATGTGCCCCCCAAACACCATTAATAAGCGGGCAAAAGACACGAATAGACATTACTCAAAGTTTGACATACGAGCAACCAACAGAAACATGAGAAAATGCTCAACCTCGCTAATTGTTGGAGAAATGCAAATCAATACCACACTGAGATACCACCTAACTCCAGTAAGAATGGTCATTATTAATAAAACAAAAAATAACAGATGCTGGTGAGGATGCGGAGAAAAGGAAATGTTTCTACACAGTTGGTGGGAATGCAAACTAGTTCAACTTCTATGGAAAACAGTGTGGTGATTCCTGAAAGAACTGGAAATTGACTTTCCATATGATCCAGCAATCTCCCTTCTGGGAATATACCTGGAGGAAAGGAAGTCACTCTATAAAAAAGATATCTGCACATGCTTGTTTATTGCAGCACTATTCACAATAGCAAAAACATGGAACCAACCATGCTTCCCATCGAAAGTGGACTGGATTTTTTTTAAATGTGGTACATATACATGATAGAATATTATGCAGACATAAAGAAGAACAAAATTATGAACTTCACAGCAACTTGGAAGGATTTACAATCTATTATACTCGGAGATTTATCACAGAAACAAAGAACTGAGTACCACATGTTTTACTCATAAGTAGACCCTAAATATTTGCCATAATACAATAAGAAAGAGATTTGCAGTAGCAGGACACTGCCGGGGACACAGAGGGGGGCCACATAAAGTCAATAAGGGTACCTGATCTCAAACCAGGTGAAGTGAGGACCAAAGGGAGGCCCAAACTTTACCTGTACCACTTGCATACCTAAATTTGAATTGCATCCCACATCTTTAAAATAAATTTCTTTTAAAAAAGAAAACTATAAAACATTGATGAAGGAACCCAAAGATAACACAAATAAGTGGCATAATAGCCTATATTCATGACATGGAAGAATTAATATTATTAAAATGTTCATACTACCCAAGATAATCTACAAGTTGAATGCAATCCCTATCAAAATTCCAACATCATTCTTCAAATAATCCTAAAATTTGCATGGTATCACAAAAGACCCTGAATAGCCAGAGCAATCTTGAATAAAGCTTGATGCATCACACTGCTTCATTTTAAGATATATTACAAAGTCACAGTAGTCAAAATAGCATGATATTGGCATTAAACAAACAGATCCATCACCCAATAAATAAAATAGAAATTCTGGAAATAAACACACACATCTACGGTCAATTGATTTTTTTTTTGTTTTTTTGGTTTTTTTTTAGTCTCACTCAGTCACCCAGACTGGAGTGCAGTGGCTGCTCCCGGCCACCGCAGCCTCGACCTGCTGGGCTCTGCTGATCCTTCCCCCTCAGCCTTTCAAGTATAGCTGGAACTACAGACATGCGCTACCATGCCCGGCTAATACTTTTTATTTTTATTATAGAGATGAGGTCTCACCAAGTTGCCCAGGTGGGTCTTAAACCCGCGGGCTCAGGCAATTCACTCACCTCGGCCTCCCAAGGTGCAGTATTACAGGCTGAGCCACCGAGCCTGGCCGGTCAATTGATTTTCAACAAAGGAGCCAAGAAATCACTGAAGGAAATCAAATATATATCTTTGATCAAATATATATCTTTGACATATTTTGAGCTGGCTGTTCAGAGAGCCAGCAAACAGAGGTAGTCCTGCAAACATGTTTTTTGTGTAGGAAGATTTGTATCTGTAGAGAATATGCATTGATGCCATCCAATGTTCAGATCTTGGAAAGATTAACTGAGAGAACGACACATGTAAAGGTCTGAAAGGAACATTTCCATGTATTCCCTCTGATAGCTGCTATCTGTGAGGTTTCACATACATAACAAGACCCCTTTTGCTAGTGGAGTCTTCTGTCTCTACCAAAACCTGTCTTGCCAATATAAAGTAACTTATCACCATAACAAGTTTTTGGCTATTCTCTGAGCCCCCATTCTTTCTGTAACCTAAAGATGGTGTCTATATAAGTTTCTGCACTCCAGGGTAATTACTTGGGTAATTACTCTGTGATTCCTCCATCTATACATTAATAAATTAGATAATTTTTCTCTTATTAATCTGCCTTTTGTGAATTGATTGGTCACCAAATCCTCTGAGGAAGAAGGGGAAGTCTTCCCTTTGACCATATAGCAAATAGAGAAAGGACAATCTATTCAACAAATGGCATTGGAAAAACTACAGGAGTCACCCTTACGGAAATTGGAACTGGCAACCAGCTACTGATCAAAACCTCAAAAGCCCATGCCATAAGAGATAAGATAGACAAGTTGGACACCATCAAACTGAAAAGTTTCTGCAAAGCCAAAGAAACCATCAAGAGAATGGGGAGACAGCCCACAGAATGGGAAAAAATATTTGCCAACTATATGTCTGACAAAGGCCTAACATCTAGGATCTACATGTAACTCAAATGTGGCAAAAAGAAAAAAACAAGCAGCCCTATTAAAAAGTGGGCAAAAGATATGAATAGACACTTCTCAAAAGAAGACATACGAGCAGCCAACAGATACATGAATAAATGCTCAGCTTCACTAATCATCAAAGAAATGCAAATTAAAACTACACTGGGATGCTATCTAACTCTAGTCAGGATAACCATCAATAACTCAAAAACAACAGATACTGGAGAGGATGTGGGGAAAAGGGAACACTTCTACATGTTGGTGGGAGTGCAAACTAGTACCCATCTCTGTGAAAACAGTGTGGCAATTCCTAAAAGATCTAAAAATTGACCTCCCATACAACCCAGCAATCCCCCTTCTGGGAATATACCTGGAGGAACGCAAATCATTCTACAAAAAAGATACTTGTGCACTCATGTTTATTGCAGCACTATTCACAATAGCAAAAATGTGGAACCAATAATGGTGCCCATCAAAAGTATACTGGATTAAAAAAATGTGGTACACATACACAATGATATTACGCGGCCATAAAGAAGGACGCAATTATGAACTTCGCAGCAACTTGGTTGGATTTAGAGTCTGTAATACTCAGTGATCTATCACAAAAACAATGAACTGAGTACCACATGTTCTCACTCATAAACGGACCCTGAACAATTATCATAATACTATAAGAAAAGGATTGGCAGTAGTGGGAAACTGCCAGGGGAGTTTCCCACTTCATCAATAAGGGTACCTAATCTCAAACCAGGTGACATGGGGACCAAAGTGAGGCCCAAACTTTACCTGTGCAATGACCATTTGTATACCTAACCCTGAATTGTACCCCATATCTTATAAACCTACTAGAAAAACGCTCCATGATGATGGCATGGGCAGCAATATCTTGGCTACGATCCCAAAAGTACAGGCCATGAAAATAAAAACACACAAAAGGGATTGCATCAAATTAAAAAGCTTCTGCATAGCAAAATAGATAATTATCAGATTGAAGAGACAACCCACAAATTGGGAGAATATATTTGCAAATCATACATTGTATAAGGGGCTAATGTACTTACTTTGGCAATACATACACTAAAATTGGATAAGTGGCTAATGTTCAAAAATACACACAAAACTCAACTATTCAATAACAAGAAAACAATGCTATTAAAATAGGGGCAAAGGACTTGTGAAGGGTGCAGGAAGCGACCAGAGGGGTGGCTCCCAAAATGGCGCCGACACACCAGACAACAAAGGCCCTAGGTCCCGGCTTCTGTGAGCACAGTTCTCTGTGCACGGAATTTCAAACCTTCCCGCGCACGAATTTCAAGCCTGCAAGCCTCCAATCCGTAGCCAGCTTTGTTATGCGTACAATAGGACTATAACACAGCGTTGACCCCACCCTACTCCCATGCAGCTCCTCCAATAGGAACATAGTACGGCTTCTTCGGGGCCCCTGTCAGTCTAATAAATACAGCCCTCTCCCACAACTCTCTCTCTAGGTCTCTCTTTCTCTCTCTGTCTGTTGCTCTCCTCCTCTCTGCAGCTCTCTCCCCGCCTCTCTCCCACTTCCTCTCTCTCTCTCTTTCTCTCTCTCTTTTTCTGTTTTCCCGTTACAGATCCCCTCTGTAACAGCCGCTTTAATAAATCTCTTGGTCCTGGCTGGGTGTGGAGTCATTACTGGTGCCAAACTTCTTTCGACTTGTATAAACATTTCTTTAAAGAAGACATACAAATGGCCAAAGGATACATGAAAAAATCCTCAACATTTCTAATTACCAGAGAAATGCACATTAAAACCACAATGAGAAATTACCTCACACTTATTAGACTGGCTATTAATAAAAAGATAAAAGACAAGTATTGATGAAAATGTAGAGAAAATGGAATGCTTATACACTGTTGGAGTGAATGGATTTTTAAAACGTGGGATATACTAAGGAGGACCCAAAAAACCCCAGAATTATCTTTTGGAGGACGGGTTCCTTGTAATATAGGTTTCCCCCACTAGATAAGTGTTCTAGGAACCCATTGGCATCAGTGTACCAGCTAACACTGTTGTGACAGGCTGCCTACAGCTTCAGTGAATTCTTTGTGGAAATTCTTTCAACGCATTTGCCCATTACTTGATGGGTGATTTACGAGTGTACCTGCCCACACCACACTGAGTGTTCAGCAGTTTTTGACCAAAAATGGCATGACCCCTATTCTCCACCCTCCCTTTTCACTCCATCTTGCCCCAAGAGACTTTTTTTGGTTTACCCGAATTAAAACATCCTCAAAGGGAAACATTTTGCCAATGTGGCAGGGGTAAAACAAAAAACAGCAGAATCACTAAACAGCCTCAAAACTGATGAGTTTAAAATGTTTTGAGCAGTGGAAAAAGCATCTCAATAGATGATAGGTATATTGCATCAAATGGAGAGTACTTTGAAGGTAACTGAAGTTTAAACATGTGAGAATAAATACACTTTTTTTTAAGATATGAGGTACAATTCAGGGTGAGGTATACAAATGTTCATTATGAAGGTACCTTTGTTGATAAGGTGTGCCCCCTGCCCTGGCAGTTTCCCACAACTGCCAATCTCGTCCTCCACCCCTGGCAGATTCCCACTACTGCCAACCTCATACCCCCCTCCCTTGCCAGTTTCCCACTACTGCCAATCCCTTTCTTGTAGTATTATAATAATTGTTCAAGGCCCGCTTATGAGTGAGAAAATGTGGTGCTCAGTACTTTGTTTAAAGGATACTGATTCCTTTAGCTACATACCTCAGACCAGGATGTATAAAGATCTGAGTCAGAATTAATAAACCAACTGAATGCTTTCTGCTACATTATGCTCTATATTTTCAATTGTAAAGATTATCAATATAATCTGTTTCAGCAAGCAAGTGAAATAAGTAACTTTCCCAGCCTAATATGAAAACAAAGTTTTCTGAAGTTTTGCAATCTAACAGAAAAAATATTTTTAGATACTAATTTATCTGGTTAATTAATGAAATGAGATCCCTAGTTACCTTAAGATTCTAAACTTGCTTTGTCCTAGTCCATATTTCTATTGAATTGAAAATACAGAAGGAAAAAAAGTAGCATCTATTGAGCTATGTCATATAGTAAACACTTTACATAGATTATCTTCTTTCACATTTGTATTAGGTGGAGCAGTAATTTCACAGAGGGAGAAAATGACCCTCAAAGGGGTTAAGCAGGCTGCACAAAGTCACATGGTTCAGAAAAGACAAAACAAAGACCTGAAATCAGGTATGGATTATTCCAAATGTTGTACTTTCTGGAGAAGACAGCCAGTATACTAAAAAGCAGTTTTAAGAGAATCACAAAAGGCTAGAAGAAAATAACCACATATATATGATAAAATGTATAATTAAATTCAAAATTTGAATGTGAGTTTAAAAATGAGAAAGTACTACACAATTATTAAACAGCTAAAATAGAAAATGAGACAGATGCAGAGAAATGGAATTTTTCATACACTGCTGTGGGAATATAATGGTGCAATCACAATGGAAAATATTGTAGCAGTTTCTTAAAAAAAAAAAAAAAACTAAACATACTTCTACTATGCAGTGCAGCAACTACACTCCTGGACATTTATCTCAGAGAAACAAAAATGTATTTCCACACAAACACCTATACACAATTATTCATAGTAGCTTTATGTGGAATAGCCAAATTATGGAAACAATTAAAATATTCCTCAATAGATGAATTGTTAGACAACTACGGTAAACTATACTATAGATACTGTTCACCAATAAAAAGAACCAACTATTATTACAAGAAGGAATTGGATGAACCTCAAGGGCATTATGTTGAGTGAAAAAAGTCAATTTCAAAATATCATATACTTTATGATTCTATTAACCTAACATTATTGATGGAAAAATAATAGAGATAACAAAACAGCCTTCGGAATAGCTGTCTGGTTTCTAACTGAGGAGATATATTTCATGCTGCTATTTCCTATAATTACATCTACAATATAAATAACCTTTATCTCAGGCTGGGCACAGTGGCTCACACCTGTATAATTCCAGCACTTTGGGAGGCTGAGGCAGGAGAATTGTTTGAGTCCAAGAGTTCAAGATCAGCCTAGACAACATAGCAAAAGCTCCTCTCTACAAAGAAAGGAAAAAATTAGCTAGATGTGGTGGCACGGGCCTGTAGTCCTAGGCTAAGACGGACAGATCACTTAGGTCCAGAAGTTTGAGACTGCAAACACCTGTGATCACGCCACTGCACTCTAGTCTGAGTGTCAGAGTAAGACTCAGACTCAAAAATAAATAAATAAATAAATAACCTTTATCTCAGTAAAAGGAAAAACAATTTTTGATGTAATTTTATAGAATTTTGAACACATGTAGATGCGATGCTTGCTTTATAAGCCTAATTTGCATATTCTAATTTTTTGCTTCTTGTTTATGTACTTCTGCATCATGATTCCTTAAGCTTTCTATCGTCAGTCAATTAATTATGGGAACTAATTAAACTATAAGTATATGGGGATATATATATACATATATAATTTAATTAATCTCCATGTATATGATTAAGAATACATATCTTTAAAACTGTGTACTGATGAAAACTATCATGAAAACCAAAGGTGTGAGATTGTGATAAACAAACAGAGGCCAAATATTTAGAATAGTTATGATAAAAGAATCTTAGCGTTTAACTGAATTTAAAAGCACTGAACTCTTCAGGAATCAGCTGACCAACATTGTACTATATCTTAAAAGGATAGGAAATTAAGTGTATAGAGAATCAGCTACTCTCATTGTTTGCAGGAAAAGAAAACTGATACAACTTAGTTGAAGAATAAATTCAATGACATAAATCAAAATTACTAATGAACATACTCTTTGATCCAGCAATTTGGCTTCTTGAATTATATAAATATAATTGCACATGCATGAAATGACATATATAAAGGTTAATTATTGCAGGATTATTTGTAACAGCAAATGTGTGAAAACAAAACAAATGTCCATCAATTGGTGTTAAATGATGGTATATCCAACAGCCTTTAAAAAATGAAAAAACAGCCAGACTCGGTGGCTCAACCTGTAATCCTGCACCTTGGGAGGTTGACGTGAGTGGATTGCCTGAGCCCGCGGGTTTGCGACCCGCCTGGGCAACTTGGTGAGACCTCATCTCTACAATAAATCAAAAACTTAGCTGGGTGTGGTAGCGCGCGCCTGTAGTTCCAGTTACTTGGAAGGATCGCGGGAGCCCAGCAGGTCGAGGCTGCGGTGGCCGGGAGTGGCCACTGCACTCCAGTCTGGGTGACAGAGTGAGACTCTGACTCAAAAAAATTTAAAAAAAAAGAAAAAACATAAGGAAGTTTTTAATGCATTCACATGGAAAGATATCTAAGATAAGTGAAAAAGCAAACCGAACAGGTATATAGTGTTATTCTAATAAACTAAAACTGACAAACATTGTATATAGATATACACACATTTATTTTCTATTTAAACCTATTTACTTCACTGAATTATAACATATACGCAGAAAAGTGCACACGTGTAACTTCCAAGAATCTTCATAAACTGAACACAATCATGCCACTGTCCTAGAACAAGAAGCAGAACATTACCACAACCCCAGAAGCTACTTCCCTGTTGGGAGCCAGCCGTGGAGGCCTGCCTGAGCATTAGGGATCCAGGCAGGCTGCAGACCCTGAGACCACCAGGCTGGTTCAGGAGCTGAAGGCCCATTCCCTCCTCCTTTCCTTGTTGTTTAGCATTACGCACTGGTAGGGATTTTAACGATCTAAGCATGAAGTTCTGAGAATATGACAGGCATGGCTGACTCTAGGGATCCATTGTTCCAGCTTCTCACAGATTGCGGTTTCGGCTTTAAACTGAACACAGTTCAAACTCAGATCACATTTGGAAGTCTTATACGTGATGCAAGCTTCTTTATAAGATTTAAAAATATATTTGTAGAATTAGTATATACATTTAGAGAGCTGTTTCCAGCATGAGATGGTTATCTAGGGTTACCAGAAATGGCCCAGCACGAACTTTGGGCTGGGCCACATCCCTGAGGGCCCAGCGTCCATTTGGGGCTGGGCTTCATTCGTTTAATACAGTTCTTTAGTTACAATTAGTGTAAGTTTTTTCTACTTATAATAGAAACTGA
>NW_007248742.1:309969-313822 GCF_000164805.1 Carlito syrichta
GATTATTAGGATTTTATGATATTAAAACTGTTGTACTGCTTTTGAGGAACATAAACCAAGCATAAGGAACAGTGAGATAATTTTGGGATTGTCCTTTCTCACGCTAAGGAAAACGCCTGGTGGGTGAAGATGCCCTCCACCCACCTGGCTTTGTGTTCATGTAAAACTCTTGTGATTTGACTGGGGTTGTCTGTCCTCATTCCTAAGGAAACGCCTGGTGGGTGGGGGACGCCCCTCACCTACTTGGCTTTGTGCCCACGTGAAAGTCTTGTGACTTGACATGTGAAAATTTGGGATAAAAGACTTATATTTGTTCCCAAAAAACGGCTTCTGCTCATTTCACTGAACAGTTGTCCACTTTCTTTCTTTCTCTTTCTTCCTCTTTATATCTATATTGATCTTGCTTTTTTTAATATCTATCCCTACTACAGAATCGGTTTCTGCACTAGACAGAGTCCAGTCTCTTTCTTCCTTTCTATTTCTCCAGAATATTCGCCGACGCTGTCCCACCTTCCAGGGACCCTCTAAATCTCTTTTGGGGGGCTGGCCCCCCATACTTCCCTACAAGAGTAACCACTACGTTGATTTCTAAAAGTGTAAGTTTATTTATTTTTGTACTTCAAACAAATTTTGTACTTCTACTCTTATAGTACATATTCTTCTGTGTCTGATATTTTTATTCAACAATTATATTTATGGATTATTTGATTTCTTTGTCATTTAGTATTTCATTAAATAAATGTGTCACAATTTATTTACCCATTTTACTATTTATGCATACTTAGGTAATTTCCAATTTGAGGCTATTATAAATATCACTTCTAAGAACATTCTAATGTATGCAAGTATATACTTTCCGGGACATAAAATTTTCATATCTACAATTGTAATAGATACTACCAAATATTTTGCAAAATTGATTGTACGAATCAACACTTCTATCAGTAGTATATGACAGTTCCAGTTTCTCCGAATTCTCACCTATACTTGGTATATTCTGCCTTTTTAATTTTAGTCATTCTACTGACTGAACAGCAATGTTGCACTGTGGATTTAATTTGTAGTTCCTTGATAATTAATGATGTTGAGCATCTTTTTACCCATAGCTGCTATTTACATAGCCTCATTTTTTTTTTTGAGTTGGAGTCTCACTCTGTCATCCAGACAGGAGTGCAGTGGCCGCTCCCGGCCAACGCAGCCTCGACCTGCTGAGCTCCGGTGATCCTTCCACCTCAGCCTTCCAAGTAGCCGGAATTATAGGCATGTGCTACCACGCCCGGCTGATTTTTTAGTTTATTGTAGAGATGAGGTCTTGCTGCCCAGGCGAGTCTCGAACCTGCAGGCTCAGGCAATTCACTCACCTCAGCCTCCCAAAGGCGTGGGATTACAGGCTGAGCCACCGAGCCCGGCTCATATCCTCTTTTGTGAAGTATATTCGTCTGCTGCTCAACCTTCTATTGCATTGTCTGTCTTTACAATTTTAAATTTTGAAACATGTATGTTTTTAACAAGTAAATTCAAAATTAATATAATTAACAGTACAAATATATTACATAAAATTCTATTATGCATGCTCTCTCCTTCTTAGAGATTTATATTAATATATCAAATGTTTAGACAAATGTAATTTCCTTGAATAATTTTTATTTTTCATAGAATTAATAATTGCCTCTTTTTTAACTTGGATATTTTTAAGTTCTCTCTCCAAATTTATCACATATTTCATTGGAACTATCAAACATTTGTTAACATAATTTCCCAAATACGCAAAATTGAATAATCTATGTTGCATTACTTTAGTTTTTTTTCTCCTGCCATCTTTCTCTTCAGTTGAAAACAGGATACTCTCTAATTTGGCCACATATCTCTCATCCTGGAGTTTACCTTCTTATTTTCCTGGTCCTGTCTTCTGGATTCCATGTCTTTTTCTTTCTTGGCTTATTTTCATGTTGGAACACACTCTCTAGCAGTTTTCCTTACCAAAAAAAAAAAAGTGAATGAAAGTATTTGCATACTTGTGTATGAAAATGTTTTTATTCTGCCCTTACACCTGATAGTCTGACTATGAAATTCTAGGTTGGAGGTACCCTTCAGAATTTTGAAGAAACTTCACTTCCTTATATTTTAGCACAAGCATGTCCAACCTGCGGCTCATGAGCTGCATGCAGTCCAGGACAGCTAGTAATGCAGCCCCACAAAATCTTTTAACATCATGTGTTTTTTCAGTATTTATTTTCTTCAAGATCCCATTTGTAGTTCCATTTTTGAAGTTCACAATCACGCCTTATTCATGACACTGCTTTTTGGCATCATATACATTTGTGAGCTACTGTTTTCATTTATGAAGCACACGAACAGCAAAATTCAAGCAAATATTTCTGACAAGCACCTTGAGAACTAAGAATTGCGACCATTTCCATAGAACCAAACATTGACAGATTCATTTTATAAAACATGGTCAAATTTACGACTAGTTTTAAATTTTTCCCATTTTTCTAAACTTTATAATTAAAAAATATTTACAAAGAAGTATTTTATGCATATACACTAGCTATATTAAATAATTTATGTGTAGCCCAAGACAATTCCTCTTTACTTGAGGCGACCCAGGAAAGCTGAAAGTTTGGACACCCCTCTTTTAGCTTGAGTCTTATTGTTAAGAAATCCAATGCTATTCTAATTCCTCTTTATTCTTGCTTCCTCCCTCTGAAAACTTTCAGAATCTTCTTTATATTCTTAGCATTCTCACTTTTTAAAATTATGTGCTTTAATATAGATCTTCTGACTCACTGGGCCCTTTCAAAATAAAGACCCCTTTCCTTCAGTGCTAGCAAAATTTTTTGAATTATTATTCTGATCATTTCTTCCCTGTTTGTTTATTCTCTTTTTCTGGAACTCTTAGTTTTTTAAAATTAATTGAATGGATGGATTTGGAAAAGTTTTTTCAAGCACTCTTTGTAGCAAAAAAAAAAAAAACTTATTGAGCAATAAAGTACAGAGTATCACACCATATCTTTAGGGCTAAAATTTTTATTATAAATGATCAAGATGTTTAAACACATTATTGATTACAACCTCCCACTGTTGTAAAACCTAATATTGTTACTCTCATCCCAGGCAATGCAAAAGTAAAAGAACCGTTAGTTCTCTAGGCAGAAATCCTCTTTCAAGTCAGACAATCCTTATTCTTGTAACCCTAGAATTCATTAAATTCTAACCCTAACCTGCCCATGATGAACTTAGCATTGCATATAATATCTGCAATACCTACAAAATAGTCAATTAAGTGGCAAGATGTTTAAGGTAAAAAAAAAGATTTGAAACATGTTTGCAGTCTTTTTTCTTTGGCATTAAACACTGATTGCTTTCCTCCCAGATCTACAAAGAAAGTAACCTTCGCATCGCATCTGGAGTCAGAAGTCCCTACCTATGGAAGTGATAAAGAAGAGGGAGAAAAGCAAAGCTCATGTAAGGGGAGCTAAACACATTGACTTTTCCCACTATGGCAGAGTTTATCACCCACCCTTCAATTCTCAAGTGGCTGAAAGTGAGGAAAGATTGGCGTCCAGGCAGACAGGTGAATTTACATCCTCTAAAAGCGTGGAGGCTTCTGAATTCACCACGCTCCCCTAAAGCGCTTCCGGCGCAAGCGCCGAGTCGGGCGGTAGAAGGGAGTCCCCGCCCCCAAAAAGCCCCTAGCCCCCGGCCACCTGTGGGATTTTGCAACTCCGGAAGACACGCGGCCAAAGTGAGGGCCCCTGGCCAATTCTGGTGAGAGGGACTTTCCCAAAAGGAAAACTTTTCCGAACTTGGGGGGCGGGGGCAGTGAGACAAAAGGACACCCCGGCTCTCT
>NW_007248742.1:314146-336225 GCF_000164805.1 Carlito syrichta
CCCGCCACGCCGACTGGCGCGTCCAGGTGGCCGTGAAGCACCTGCACATCCACACCCCGCTGCTCGACAGGTAGGGAGCCGCCGGGTTCCCGGGAAGCGCCGAACTCTGCTGCGCCCCCCTCACCCCACCCCGGGCTTGCGGGCTCTAGAACCCCAACGGAGTGGTCCCTGGGGCCGGCCCACTCCTCGCCAACCCTCGGCAGTCCTAGTTTGGGTCCGGCATGCTGGGGAGAACCGGTTTCTCTGGAGATGGCAGGCGTTGCATCCTTCCACTCATCTCTCCACTGCGCTCTGACTCTCCGGACTCCAAATGCTAGCAATCTCAGCCCAGCTCTAAAGCTGTTTACTGAGGTTGATGTGCGTTGATGTGGTGGGTGTGAGTTTTGTTTGCTTGGTTTGTTTGTCTGTTTGTTTGTTTTGAAATCGGGCTATGGGGCTGTTCTGTGCAGTAAATACCGCTTAGCCACAGGTGGCTATTGAGCACTTGAAATGTGGCCGTCCGAAATGAAAGGTGTAAAATACACACAGGATTTACTAAAAACAACAACAACAAAAAACTCATTATTCATATTTTTATTCTATGCAGAAATGCTATCTTTATATTGGGTTAGACATAAAATCGTGTTAAAATTCATTTCACGAGTTTCTTTTTACTTTTTAAAAAATCTAGCCTGTAGAAAATCTTAGATTGTTTATGTGGTTCATATTATATATTTATTGGACAGCACTGCTTGAGCGTCTGGGATATTTTGGTTGGGGCTTTTTATTGTTTTTGTTTTGTTTGTGGTTTATTACATGTAATCATGAAAGTTTGAATATCAAACTCAACGTTAGCAGTTCAGTTTCTCCCTGCTCTCACAGGAAAGGCTGTCCCCAGAGGAAATGTGTATTTCTGCTACCATAAATTGAATCAAAAGACTGTTAAATGGCCCAACATTGTGAATGTCTAGGTTTTAAAGAAAGATTAGCATTTGTTGCTGTTTACAGGAAAAAAGAATTACAACCATATGCTGTGGACCTGTGACCCTATGTATTAGTCGATGGATTTAGTCACTAGTCTTGTGTATTTTCCTTCCTACAGGCGCAGCACTCAGTTCTTAGTGGGTTAACATTTATGATTGCAACATTCTCTTCTCTCCCTATATCTAAAGTGAAAATACATCATCATAGATGCCTGATTGGCCAGAGGTTGTTGGTATGCAGTATCACGTAAATTCCTCAGCTTAAGCCCTGACAAAGTTAGTGGACTTTCATCTACCTGTGGCTTTTCATTGTTGTCTCTCACAATTGGGCTTGGATTGGCTAGATGACACAGTAGATTTGGAACACCTTAAGAGATTGTTCCCAGTTTGTGTATACAATAATCCAGGTTCAGTGATATACAGGGTGTGGTGTCTGTTTACTCTGAGCATTATATTCTGTGGAGCAAGTGCTGGGCAAGTGTGTGTATGTGTCTGTAGTCAACATTAAAGGGTGGTGGTTGGTTAAAGAGGATGGATATATTTTAGAGCTATGCAAATATTATATGGAAATGTAGCACTGATGGACCCATTAGATATTCTAAAGCCAATTGATTCTCCCATTTTGGATGCTGCTTTTCAAGATTTAACTTTATCCAAGCTTTGTATAACTTGGGGGCCAAGGAATGAAGAAGGAGTTCTCTTTCCATACTTATTAGCAATTTTCATAGTCTAAAATTCTTTACTCTATTGAATAGAAACTTAATTCTGTCTTCAAAGAAGCCATAATATCAGTGAAACACTCTGGTATTGCCATGTCACATTCTTTTCTCCAATTTGTTACCTAAGATCTTATCATTAGCAGTATTTATGTAGTCTGAGCTTAAGAGTAGGCTATGCAATTGACTCACAGGGTGTCTATTTCTATTTCCTCATTTGTAATGTAGGAATAATAAAGACATGTACTTATTGGGATCTCAAAGAGATAATGTTTTCATTGTTCTTTGAGATCACCTGAAAGAAAAATAAGTTTATAGGATGTAACATGTTCTTATTTTACTGATTGGTGAATCATTCTCCATAACCTGACTTCTGTCCAATGCGTTGGGCCTTCCCCAACAATCTTCCCACCCCGTATGAGCAAATGAATAAAACTGGTTGTTCAGATACCCTGTAGATTGACATAACTGTTTTTTTTAATTGAAATGTTGAGTAATTTTAGTGCTGTGTCTGTAAAAGCTATATTGTACATCTTTATATATATATATATATATATATATATTTTTTTTTTTTTTTTTTTTTGAGTTGAAGTCTCACTTCATCGCCCAGACTGAAGTGCAGTGGCCGCTCCCGGCCACCGCAGCCTCGACCTGCTGGGCTCCGGCGATCCTTCCGCCTCAGCCGTCCAAGTAGCTGGAACTACAGGCGCGCGCTATCACGCCCAGCTAATTTTTTTATTTATTGTAGAGATGAGGTCTCGCCGAGTTGCCCAGGTGGGTCTCGAACCCGCGGGCTCAGGCAATCCACTCACCTCAGCCTCCCAAAGTGCTGGGATTACAGGCTGAGCCACTGAGCCCGGCTTCATCTTTATATTTTTAATGAAAAAACTTATTTTTAAATATTTTGGCTTTCTTTATTTTCTCACTCACTCAATCTTGCCAAATCTGTCTTCAAGAACTTTACTACTTTCTTCTCTGATCAAGCAATAGAGTAGAAAGAACACAAGCTTTAAGGTCTCATGATTGCAGTTCAGAATGATTACAACACTACCACTTATTATTGGTGGGCCACTGGAAAATTATTAATTTTTCTGAGCCTTGGTGCCCTCACATATAAATTGAGGGTAATGCAACCAACTTTAGAGTGTTTATCTTAGGATGATAGTGCATATAAAGTGGATGACATGTAATAAGAGTCACAGTAGAAGAAAGAATGCCTTATACTCTTAATGGAGGTGGGAAGAATACATTAAGTACCACTGAGACTTCAGCAGCATGCCCTCTTTGTGGTTCTTTGCAGTATTCAGGAATCTTCAGATTCATCTTCTGTATCTTATTGGCCCACATTTCTTGGGGACAATTACAGAACTGTTTCAATTTAGAGAATTAAGACAAGTCTCACAAACTGATATAATAGATTTTCTAACAGTTGGAGTATTAAGTGATTGAAGGGCAAGGAGAAAGAGAGAAGCTTTCCACTTTATGACTTCTTGGCAATTGAATTTTAAAACATATAAATATATTACCTATTCAAAAAATAAATGACTACAGTTTTTGTTTTTTTGCTTTGTTTTTAAAGTAGGCCTCTTACCTCTTAGTCTGGTCTGGAATATCTGTTGCTATTCTTATTTCAGCAACCATTCATCAAGAGCTTGGGTGGTTTGAGAGTCAACTTATCATCATAACTTGCCTAATAGACTTCTTCTGGAAATATTTCTATTTCTGTTATTGTTGCTACCAACGCCCAGGCATCAGAGTAAAAAATGATGACACCTTCAATTCCTTTCCATTTTTTTATCCCCGCAATCAGTCGGTCAGTCACTATGACCTAGGCATTTTATTCAGCTCGTAATTTTCTTTTCATTTCCACTGCTACCTTTAGAGTTTTAGGTTCTCATTGTTTCACATCTTAATGAGTAACTTAACACCTGACTTTCAACCCCTACCACTTTCTGCGATCCTACATCCTGCTGCCAAGTTAATCATCCTAAAATTTTGTTCTACTGTCATTTCCAACTTAAAAATCTTTAGTTGCACCAGGCATACTGGTTCATGCCTATAGTCCCAGCTACTTGGGAGGTCTGGAAAGGAGGATGATGCTGTGAGTGTGTCACTGTACTCCAGCCTGGGTGACAGAATGAGACGCCAACTAAAAAAAAAAAAAATAGATGAGGTTAGGATCACATGAGCCCAAGAGTTGGAGGCCAACCTGGGCAACATGGGAGCATTATATGTTTAAAAAGGAAAAAAAATAAGGCAACAATAACAACAAAAACCTTTTAGTTACAACTCAGTGGCTACCAAATAAACTTTAACCACCCTAACCTGGCTTGAAGACTGAACTGTGGCTTTAGCCTGTCTTATTCACCTTCACTCTTTTATGTTACATGTCCTGATCCATATTAAACAATTCACAATTTTCCAGACATAGCCTCACTTTAACTTTCCAAACATAGCCTCACTTTTCCAAACATAGCCTCACTTTAACTTTCTTGAATTTATTTTCCAAACATAGCCTCACTTTAACTTTCTTGAATTTATTTGATACATATCTATTGGATATCTGCTGTGTTACTATGTGTTAGGCACTGTTCCAAGTCCTAGGGACATACAATTGAAAACGAAAGGCAAGTTCCCTACTCTCTCCTCTCATGGAGGCCTCATCCATCCCAGATAACTTCTCTCCAAATGTTGAAATCTGTCCATCTTTACAGAACAAGTGAACTCTTACTTCTCTAAAGACTCCAGTGATTCCCCTAACCCCAAATCTACTTTATTTTTTCTGAATTCTCCATAGTTTTATTTTCTTCTTCTTCTTTTTTTTTTTTTTTTTTTAAGTGGCATTTACAACAGTCTGTCTTATATTTTTTCTTATGAGATTTCTGGGCAACTTGAAGGCAAAGACTATGTATATCTTTTTATCTTTATATTCTCCATAATGCTGAGGACAATGTTTTATTCATAAAAAAACTAAATGTTTGACTATTTTACTTATGAATAAGCAAATGAACCTGGAATCAGAATTATCCCAGGCATCTGTTATAAGCATTTACCTGTTTCTCAGTGTTCTTTTCCTGAATTCTGGTATATAATGTCTAAGTATTATTTACCTTTATATGGCTATTGTTACCTAGTCACTTAAGTCTACAACATGTAAATATTTTCATATTCAAGATATCAAAAATTGTATATGGCATACAACTATAAAATTTAGTATATTTAATACAACATAAACTATATTGTTTAATTAGTTCAAGCACCAGTTATTCTAAATATATATCTAACATAGATAGGCTTTAGAAAGTTTCTCTAATACTGTCTTCTTTCCCTTTCCTAGGAAAAGTACAATAATAATAACCTGTGTATAGCACTCTTACCTCTCAGTGGTTTATAGAACTTATTTTGGTCTCTAAACATACCTGTGGAATATGTAGGGTAGGTATTAGGTTTATTTAAATATGATGAAACTAAGTTTCAGAGAAGTTGCATAATTTTTATGAGGTCAGACAGCTAGTAAATGAAAACAACCTGGGCTTAATTGGTCTTATGGGCATGGCCATTGTATATTTTTCATTACTTGAAATAATTATACATTTTTTTTCCTTAGCGAAAGAAAAGATGTCTTAAGAGAAGCTGAAATTTTACACAAAGCCAGATTTAGTTACATTCTTCCAATTTTGGGAATTTGCAATGAACCTGAATTTTTGGGAATAGTTACTGAATACATGCCAAATGGATCATTAAATGAACTCCTACACCGGGTAAGTATTGTAAGTTTTTAGTAGCTACAATGATCATTTCTGTTATTCAAACTATATAGCACTTTGGTTTTACATTTGGTCATATTATTTGGAGACATATAGATAAATCAAAGAATAATGAAAGACATTATTAGGGGTAAAATTTTACCTTTTGTGGCTTTGTGTGTGTGTGTGTTGATAAAAATACTGTGGAGTCAGCCCTAGTATCTAAGAGACCGAGATTATTTGCTTGGATTACTGTTTCTAACATTTATATTGAATTCCAGTATTCATATGCATGTTACATAGATAGAAATGGAAAAGAGAAAAGATAAACTCTGAACACTGTAAAATCCACTGTTATTTAAAATGTATTTTATTTGGTATTCTTAACAATTTAAGACTCAGATTTAATGTTACTAATATGAACATTAGGAACATGGAAACACCAATTCACAAAAGTCTGAATTAACAGAACAAGTAAGTTATCTTTGAATACCAGTCACAATAGCTTTTCTACTAATAGTAGTGTTAATTAGTAGAGCCATTTACCTTTTTTTCTCAAGGTGCCAGTTACTGGAGCTTTGATTGTCAATCCCATCAGTAAACAAATTCAGAAATCCTCATTCTCAAAATACATGTATTCAATTATTATTGTTTGCTTGAGCTTACATTACTAATATTATCTCCAATCTGTAGTTTCTTTCCAGAAATCTTTTTAAACTTCTTGTTCCATTTTGTGAGGGTTGCTTTAGTTAAAAATGTGTAAAAATCTGTACAATAATGCCCAATTAGTGGGCATTCCTAAATTATAATGCATTATAATGCCCTGTAAATAACCAAGGGAAAGTGACAGGTGCCACTGTCAGCAAGTCATGGAGTGTCTTCCTCTTTGTTTCAGAATACATCTCATTCTATTCATGACTTGTGGCCATCTGAAATAGGGATGAAGTAAAGTGGTGTCAGTCTGTGAGATTTGTGTAACCACCACAGCAATTAAGATACAAATATTAATAGAATGCAATTTCTTTTTAATTTTTATTGAAAATGAATATAAGTAGAAATCTAATATTTTCTTCCCATATCCTAGTAGATACTTTGGCACTCATATTTGGATCCAAATGGAAATTCTATAGTCTCCTCCAGGAGGATTGGTAACTCCTGGAAGAAATCATAAAATACAGAATGAGCACTGCTCTCCTTCGTCTCCATTATTACAAGACTCCATATAATACTATACCGCAGAAAGACCTGGCCACTGCTTTAAACTGCATAATTTACAAAGAAGGTTTTGTACAAATTAAAAGATTCCGTTTCTCTAGGTGATGGGACTCTGTCTATACCAGAGGAAGTAGTGTTCCACATTAGTCTTTTTTTGTTTCTTTTGGTTTCTGGTGTTGTACTATTTAGACTGAGATTTATCTTGAAGCACCCTCCCCCAGCCTCACAAAACTCACTGAAAAAGAATCAAAATACAACATAAACAGTCTAAAATATTTTGAGCCACTCCCCCGCCAGGTTGATCACTGAACTGTAAGCTGATCCATTTGCAGAAAAAAGTTATCAAAAACAGTTTTGAGCTCTCAGTAGAAGACTTTTAACAATTTTCTAATAACAATTAGAAAAACATACCCAGTGGCATGGTACCTGATAATTCACTGATTCACTGATCTTCCAAAATTGTCTTCATTTTTCTGAATATGTTTATTCTCCTGGGAAGCTGCGTTAACTTGTATGTTCAGAAATCATTTATTTCAAGAAAGCTCAGATAGATGTCAGTTATGATAAACAAGAAATAAAAACACCATTTTAGAATATGTCTGTACTATATAGGTTTAGGAAAAAATGACCTTTGTCTCTTTCACAAAAACAAAACTCTCAAAGATTAATTTGTCAACCTGAAATTCAGATAAATTCGTTATATGACTAATTTGAAACTAATTTTCATTGTGTTTCTTTTCATACATATATAAAGAAAACTGAATATCCTGATGTTGCTTGGCCATTGAGATTTCGCATTCTGCATGAAATTGCACTTGGTGTAAATTACCTGCACAATATGACTCCTCCTTTACTTCATCATGATTTGAAGACTCAGAATATTTTATTGGATAATGAATTTCATGTTAAGGTAATTACTATTTTTACAAGTTTATCTGGGGACCAGGCACAGTGGCCCATGCCTGTAATCCCAGCATTTTGGGATGCTGAGACAAGAGGATTGTTTGAGACCAAGAGTTTGAGACCAATTTAGGCAACATAACGAGACCTGGTCGCTACAAAAAATATATATATTAGCTGGGCATGGTGGTGCATGCCTATAGTCCCAGCTACTTGAGAGGCTGAGGCTGAAGGATCACCTGAGCCCAGGATGTAGAAGTTAAGGTGAGCCATGATTGTGCCCACTGCACTACAGCCTGAGTGACAAGGTGAGATCTTGACTCAAAAATTTTTTTTATCTATGTCCTTGTACTTAATAGTTTTAGAATGACTTCTCAGTTATTTCTTCCACTTAGCCAATTTAATACCTCTTCCCTTTTCCACAGCCCCCCATTCCTGTCTTCCATCCCTCTTCTTGTAGCAATGACTTAGTTATTCCTAGGCAGAGATAGATAGAATTATGGTATGAAGTACAAAGCCATTGTGTTTCTTTATTGATTTTTGAAGATTTCCTTCTTTTTACTTTTCATGTTGAAATTATTATAGACTCACAGGATATTGCAAAGATAGTACAAAGAGGTCTTATGTATCCTTCACCCTGTTTCCCCTATGGTTACATCACACATAATAATAGTATAATTTCAAGACCAGGAATTTGACATTTGTATAATGGGTATATACAGTTCTGTGTTACTTTATCACATATAGATTTGTGTAACCAACACAGCAATCAAGGTACAGCACTATTCCATCACCACAAAGATACTACTCATGCCACCTGCCCGTTTATAATCATACCCACCTTCTCACTTCCACCATCCCTTACCTCTGACAGCCACTAATCTGTTTTACATCTTTATAACTTTGTCGTTTTGGAAATGCTATGTAAATGGAATAATTTATGATATTTTTAGATTGGCTTTGTTCTTTTCATATAATGCTCTTGAAGTCTATATAAGTTGTTGGTTGTATCAACAGTTGGTTGTATTGATAAATAGTATTCCATCGTATGGATGTACCACACTTATTTAACCATTTACCTATTGAGGAACCCTGTGGTTCTTTCCAGTTTGGGGCAATTAAAATAAAGCTACTGTGAACAGTCCTATACAGGTTTATGAGTGAACATAATTCTTCATTTTTCTGGGATAAATGCCCAACAGTGCAACTGGTGGGTCTTATGGTAAGGGTATGTTTAGTTTTTAAAGAAACTATCCAACTATTTTCCAGAGTGGCTGTACCATTTTACATTCCACCAGCAATGTATGAGAGATCCAGCTTTTCTGCTTCCTCACCAGCATTTGGTATTATCACTGTTTTTTATTTAGCTGTTGTAGTAGATATAATAGTGATATCTCATCATGAACTTAATTTGCATTTTCCTAATAGCTAGTGTCTAATGCGTTTTCATGTGCTAATTTGCCATCTGTATATCCTTTTCAGTGAAATATCTCTTTAAGTTCTAAACTCATTTTCCAATTGGATTATTTTTGTTACTAGAGAGTTTTGTATATATTCTATTCTATTCTGAGTCCTTCATCAGATATATAGGTTACAAATATTTCCTCCCGGTTGTAGTTTGTATTTTTATCCTTTTATTTAACAGAGCCTTTCACAGAGCAATAGTTTTAATTTTGATGAAGTCCAATTTATAAGGTTTTTCTTTTATGGCACATGCTTTTGATGTAATGTCTAAGCACTCTTCACCAAGCTCTAGGTAGTAAAGATTCTCTTTTATGCTATCATGTACAGTTTTATAGTTTTATGCTTCACATGACACCAGGTGTGGTAGGGATTTCATAGTTACCCTCTATGTAACTGATGACAATTTAAAAATATCTGTCTGGGGATGGGGGACACCCCTTATCAACAAAGGTGCCTGAACGATGCATATTTATATACCTAAACCTTAACTGTACCCCACAATTTTGAAATTAAAAATGTTTATAAAAAAAGTAGTTGCTGAGTAATTAATACTAAATGTAACTTACTTTATTTTTATATATTATTTTGTTCTATCTATAATAATAATGTACATGAGAAAATTATTATAAATATCCAGAAAGTTCAATTACAAGCAATAAAGAAGTTGAAAGAGTAGAAAAATTGAAGAAAAAAAGTTAGAAAAGATTAGGTGGAAAAGTAAATCTTTATTGAAGATAGTTTCTTTCCCTAGAATGAAATGGTAGAAGGAAGAGAGAAACAAGCTGCTGCCTTGGCCTTTCCTTTAAAAAGAAGAGACTAACCTATTGTGCCAATTATATAATCATTGGGTAGAAGTACCTTAATAGTCTGTTCTCAGAATCCTCACTACAACCTATCATCCAGTTTATCCCGTGGGGGGGGGCGGGGTCCTAAATTCCTTACTTGAATGACTGTGACATATTCTGACGTGATCAATCAAAATTTGTTACCAGTTGCTTCCACCCATTTGGTACTAGCTTAACTTTTCATGATAAACTGAACAAATCCAATTCTACTTCCATGGGACAGCCCTTCCAATATTAGAAGATAACTATGATCTATCTTTTCACATACATTTGCATTTTATTCTTCTCCCTGCTGCACACTTTTAGTTCCTTCAACCACTTTCCCTATTACATGGACATTAATCTCTGGTGCTATATAGACACATCTGTTTGTTTAAAGCTCTCTTAAATTTTGATCCTCAGAACTGAACAAAATACTGCTCTTGGTGTGGTCTGATGGATGTAGAACCTAATGAAAGTGTCATTTCCTTGGTCCTAAATACTTAGTATTTCCTTAAGAATTCATCAGCCTTTAGGAGATAGTCATATCATACTGTTCAAATTGGGTGTAGTGTCAACAAAAAACCCTGAGTGGTTATTTTTATCATGTATTGTTGCTTAAGTCACCTCTCCTTTTCATATACCTTACAGCATACTTTCTAGACATCATCAAATTTTATCTTGTTAGATTGGAGCAATATTTTCATCCTCTGTAGACCTTTTAAATGTTATTTCTATAGTCCAACAGTTTTGAGGGTCTCTCCCAGCTTTGTATCATCAACAAATTGATCAGTTTTTTGTATCTTTTTTTTTTTTTTTTTTTTTTTTTGAGTTGGAGTCTCACTGTCGCCCAGACTGGAGCGCAACCTCGACCTGCTGGGCTCCAGCGATCCTTCCGCCTCAGCCTTTCAAGTAGCTGGAACTACAGGCATGCGCTACCATGCCCGGCTAATTTTTTTTGATTTATTGTAGAGATGAGGTCTCGCTGCCCAGGCGGGTCTCGAACCCGCGGGCTCAGGCAATCCACTCACCACAGCCTCCCAAAGGTGCGGGATTACAGCGTGAGACACTGAGCCCAGCTGTTTTTTGTATCTTTAAATCATGATTAAATATTAATCAATACAGAACTCAGATCAGAGTTGTAGCAGCATGACCTTAAGAACCTTCCTCCCTGTCAATATCAGTCCTCTTGTTAATCAATACTTTTGGAGGCTAACCATTCAATTTGTTGGGAATACTTGTAGAATTGCCTTTATATAGTCCATATTTCTTCATTCTGTCCATAAGAATATTTTTTAAATGCTTGCTTAGCTGCTTTTCTGAGATATTCTCATGGCTTCCTCTCTCACCTTTTTCACTCTCATTATCAGAGTGGCTCTTCCTTACTACCTTCCAGTTTCTCTTTATTCTCTTACATTGATTTGTGCTTCTCCATTGCATTTTTCACCATCTAGCATATTTTATCAGCATGTTTATTTAACATCTTCCCCAATTAGAATATAAGCTTTATGAAGATATAAATTTAGTCTGCTTTGTTTATCGCCACATGCCCAACAAATACCATAAAGAAACATAAAATAATTATTTGTTGAATGAACAAATGTGTGAATTCCTGACTTTCTATATATACCAGATAGGCCACCTAATTTTGGAGTCTAATATTTTATTTTTAATTTATTATTAAAGTACATAAAAATGTTTTGTAATAGACAAACATTTTTTTCTTTTACTCTTTGATAGTAGTAATACTTTCAAAAAAGGAAACAAAATTGTTCATTCCTTTTATTCAGTAAATATTTGAGGAGCAACTCCTGTGTGCTAGACATTTTACCAGGTACTTAGGATATATCGCATGAGGTCTAAAATTGATCATTGGAAAGATACAATATTTTTTGCTGGCTCTTTCACGTTTAATTACTGACAAGGTATCCCTTTTGTGAAACTTTTTAAATTTTTTTTAAAACCAGGCACTATGGTTTGAAAGTGTCCCCTTCAAAATTTAGGTGGTGCCGTTATGATATTATAAAAGGTGCAACCTTTAGGAGGTAATTAGCCCATGAGGGCATTTTTCCCCCTCATGAATGAGATCAAGGCTTTTAAAAAGAAGAGGCTTTATGTAGCTTTTGGCTAGCTTGATCTCTGTCTTCTACCATGAGGACACGCAAGAAAGTCCTCACCAGATCAAATGTTGGTGACTTGATCTTGGACTTCCCAGCCTCCAGAGCTGTGAGTAAAAATTTCTGCCCTTTATAAATCACCCAATCTATAGTATTATCTTAGCAACACAAATTTACTATGACAGAAATTGGTGTTAGAGATGAGAATTGTTGCTATAGCAGATACTGAAAAATATGGAAGTGGCCTTGGAACTGGATAATGGGTTGAGTATGAAATAGTTTGAAGTGAATGTGAGAAAAAGCCTAGATTGCTATGAAGATAGTATTAAGAGTGATTCTTGTGAGGGCTAGGAGGAAGAGAAGAACTGTAGAGAAAGTTTTATTCTTCTTAGACATAGCTTGAGTAGTCCTGAATAGAATGTTGGTAGAGATATGGACAATAAAGACTCTTCTGATGAGGTCTCAGAGCAGAGAAACACGGTATTGGAACCTGGAAGAAAGCTCATCCTTTGTGTAAAGTGACAAAGAACTTGGCTAAATTATGTCCATGTCCTAGGACTTTGGGGAAGGCAGAACTTAATGATGCACTAGGATATTTGGCAGAATGAATCGCTAAGTAGCAATGTGCTCAGGATGCAGCATGGCCTCTGTTAACTGCTTATAGCAAAATGCAAGAAGAGAAAAGTAGCTTAAAGATGGAATTTATAATCAAAAGGGAAGCAGAATGTAAAGATTTGGAAAATTCTCAGCTTGGCCATGTAAATAATAAAAAAAACACTTTTTGGAGACAAAACTAAGGATGTAGCCAAGCAACTATTTGATGAGGAAATTAGTATTGATAGAAGGAATCCAGGTGCTGCTCTTCTAGACAATGGCAAAAAGACTTCAAAGGCATTTCAGGGATATTTAAGACTGTCACTGATTATCACAGACCCAGAATGCTAAGGCCTTAAAGGCAAAAATGTCTTTAAGAATTTCCTATGCTCCCTTATCTGCTAAATATTGTTTCTGTTCTTACATTTTATCTTCCACTTAAAAAAAAATAGAAGCTCTTAAATATTTAGAGTTATAAAATATTGTATGTCTTCACAGAATTTACAATTGAAGCAGAACTGTAAAGGGCTTATCAAAATACAGAATGTTTGTCAGTAATAATTTTTTAGCCACTCATTTTAATGAGCATAAATGTGTTTTATATTCTAACTATATGATTGACCCTAGATATAATTTTTTTAGTCATACACATAAATTGTATAATAATGATCTTTACTGTTATTGAAATTTTGATTATTACATAATTTAAAGATGCTACTTTTATGGCATTATGAATAAGGCCTTATAAACCTGAGTTGTAAACAATGACCAGTGACAATTGTATGAGATATGATTAGACTTGGCAGTTCTATGAAGCGCAGATGAATTTGCAAAGCATATGCTGTAAAGCTACTTAACATAACAAGATGTTCAGTATATATACTAATTCAGAATATCAGACAAAAAATACTTCTCTTTACATTTTCAAAACTTAGTCTCTCTTGAAATTTGTAATGCTGTGCTAAACTTTAAGTCAGTATGTCTTGCTTCTAGAGTTATTGGGCTCAGCACTATGAAATTTAATTTCATAAAAACCTGATGGAAGCCGGGCTTGGTGGCTCAGCCTGTAATCCCGCGCCTTTGGGAGGCTGAGGTGAGTGGATTGCCTGAGCCCGCGGGTTCAAGACCTGCCTGGGCAGGCGAGACCTCAACTCTACAATAAATCAAAAAATCCGCCGGGCGTGTTAGCGCGCGCCTGTAATTCCGGCTACTCGGAAGGCTGAGGCGGAAGGATCACCGGAGCCCAGCAGGTCGAGGCTGCGGTGGCCGGGAGTGGCCACTGCACTCCAGTCTGGGCAACCGAGTGAGACTCCAACTCAAAAAAAAAAAACCTGGTGGAATTTGTAGAAATAAAATATTAATATATATATTTTCTCTAGTCTGGTGTCTAAACACATGGATATACACAAAGATAGTCAATTTTTGGACTTTTTGAAGAGAAAATTTTAAAATTCATTTAGTTACTCTTTTTCCTTACAGATTGCAGATTTTGGCTTGTCTAAATGGCGCATGATGTCCCTCTCACAATCACGAAGTAGTAAATCTGCATCAGAAGGAGGGACAATTATCTATATGCCACCTGAAAACTATGAACCTGGACAAAAATCAAGAGCCAGTGTCAAGCACGATATATATAGGTACAGTAAAGTTGCCTTTGATCAGAGTTAACCTTTTCTAAAACACAAAATTAATCAAGCAAAATTTTGTAGTTACATTATAAAGTGCGATTTTTCTTTTTCTCTCATAACTGTAGGGGAAATAAACTATAGAGATCATGGTAGTTAATATTTTTCAAATTAAATATACCTTGCTTTAAGCAGTTTTTACATTCTTTAAAAAATTTTAAAGTGTATCATCTGGTCTTATTAACTTATAATATAATACTTAAGAGTTTTTATCATGTGTGACTTGGAGAAGCAGAGGGAAACTGGTTCCTGAAGTTTTAGCTTTAAGTTTCTCATCCTGTTCAACCTTTCAGTCTTTAATATCTACAAATCTTTTTTTTTTAAGCAAATGGTAGTTTATTTAGCAAAAGCAAGTGGTGACAATACACTCTAAAGAGAGGAGCGGGCCGAGCTGAAATTATCTCAAGAACCATATCTACAAATCTTTTTAGAAAAATAAATAAACCCTTTATCATACTGGGGATGTTTCTCTTTGAAGAATTTCTAATATTTGTATGTGGTTGAATTTTTCAAACAACAAATTAATATGTTTGGTAAAATCATGTTTTCATGTTTCAGATGCATATTACTTATACTCTCCTAATTCGGTAATAAGCATAATATGTTATTAGACCAGGAAGAGGGAAGATGATAATTTGTAATGCTTAGAATTAGGGTATTGGGACATTCATCTCATGTATAATTTATACTTGCCTCTTTTAACATTATAATACCAAAGCAAACTTACTGATTTTTCCATGAACATATTTTATAGTTCCTTAAAATAGCTTTTTGCTGTCTTTAATAAATAACCTGGTAAAAATGAATCATTTTGGGAATGAATGCATATCTATCTCTACCAGAAAATTATATATTTAATTAAATTGTGTATCCCTTTTTTCCAAAATGATTTTAATTTTGCTTCTCAGTAAATTCAATGCCAGCCAATCCATTTTAGTAGTTGCACTAAAAAACCTAATACAGTATCTTTTATACTCAACACTATTGTATGAATAAATGTTCTTATATATTCTGTTCCCTAATATTTTTAGTCTATTTAGAATGATATACTGAGGGATGGGGGAAAATATTTATATCTTCTAAGGTAAAGACCATATTCTAGCCAATAATTCCTGAAATATGATTTGATTCTATAAAAATGTTCTAACATAAATTTGCCTGTCATTCATTTTGTGAATGATGCTTTCATGTTCAATTTCAGTATTCCCTGCCAGGGGGAAAAAAAGCAACTACTGTTTATTTGATTTGGGTAGAAATTTCCTCTGTAATCCTCACTGTCTCCCTAAGGCAAAATGTTGGTACTACTTAATTCCATATATCCATTTTGAGTTAATTTGGGGGGGTGTGGCAAAATGTCTCTATCCTATTAATCATTTATCCTATATATAAACTCCATATTTATCCTATGTATAAACTCTATCCAGTTTAACCAGGTGATGGACAACTAAATTTAAATTGTTGGCAGAATATTTTCACTACCAAAGAAGACAGTACTAAGGTCAGAAAAGTCAGTAGACTAGAGCTGTATGAGACAGTTTTTTAAAAAATTGTTCTTTGTTTTGTGTGGAAAATAGAATCATTTAATTAGAGGGCATAGGTTATCTGGGTGTTCAAGAACTAAGCCCAATATTAAATCATCACAAAAAGTTATCCTTGCATATAACTTTAAACTTTTATTACAGTAACGTCCTAATTTTTTAAGTTAAGATTAATTTTCTTTCAAAACAAAACTATGTATAAGCACTCATCATCTTAGTTGTATGTAGTGATTCTTTATACAGCATTTCGCTACCTTGTCACCTTTAAAAATGGTATCTTGGCGGGGTGCGGTGGCTTTTGCTTATAATCCCAGCACTTTGGGAGGCCAAGGTGAGAGGATTGCCTGAGCCCATGGATTTGAGAACAGCCTGGGCAACTTGGTGAGACCTTAGCTCCACAATAAATCAAGAAAAATTAGCTGGGCCTGATCGCACACACTTGTAGTTCCAGCTACTTGGAAGGATCACCTGAGACCAGCAGGTGGAGGCTGCAGTGGCCATGAGCGTGCCACTGCACTCCAGCCTGTGTGACAGAGTGAGACTCTGACTCAAACAAAATTAAAAATAAATAAATTAAAATAAAATAAAATAAAAATGGTATCTCCACAGCTTTAAAACTAGTGCTATTTCAGTTTATCATGTAGAGTTCATTTATAATGTATAATGTGTATGTTTTTATCTTAAACAGCTATGCAGTTATCACATGGGAAGTGCTATCTAGAAAACAGCCTTTTGAAGGTAAGTATACTTTGGCCTTTTTTTCTAGATAACATTATGTTGGTAGGCCACACTCAGAACTATCTAGAACTCATTCTTATTTTAAATCTACCTAGCATTCATTTTGTGAAAAACACACTATAGAACATAACAATTTATCCTTTTAAACCCATCATATACTGCAGAGTATACTGGATTAAGGGACAATTGTGAATCTATTGTATACAGGAAAACATACTTGAATGAAGTCAGAAAAACTTACTTTCTAATTCTTATTCTGATAGTAATTACCTCTATGATCAAGCCACTAAATCTATTGAGTCCTCATTTTTGTCATCTGTAAAACAAGAGTTTTGAATTGCTATTTCTAAACTCCATTCCAACTGTAAAACTCTTTATATGAACATTTTAAGGACCAGAAAACATTGAAGAATAATCTTTTTTATTCCCTGTGAATATTTTTTATTCTGAGGTTTGTATAGGTCAGTTTGCTATGTAACAAACAATCACCTTGAAATCTGAGTAGCTTTCAAAATAAACATCTATTTCTCACTCACATTAGATATTAGCTGTTGTAGCCCTTCTTGGTTCTAGCTTTCACTTTCCTCTGCTCTCCTCACATTACATTGGCAAAATCAAATCATACACCCAAGCCCTGAGTTAACTAGGTTAGAGTGTAAATTCCTCCCACAGAAGGCAGTCCAGAAGCAGTCAAGTCTGGCTTGGATATACATATTCCTTTTACAGAAAGAGGCATGATGATACTTCTAAAATTTTAAGATTCCCTCATTTTCTTATTAATAGTTTAGAGTATATATTAATATACTGGATTATAATATATTTCTAAGGAATGAAATCTATTTGTTTTTGACAGAAGTCACCAATCCTTTGCAGATTATGTATAGTGTGTCACAAGGACATCGACCTGACACTAATGAAGAAAGTTTGCCATGTGACATACCTCATCGAGCACTTATGATTTCTCTAATAGAAAGTGGATGGGCACAAAATCCAGATGAAAGACCATCTTTCTTAAGTGAGTAATCTGGACCCTTTGAATTACAGAAGTAGTTAATATACTGTGAATAAAATATTCCTTGAAAAATTATACAAACTAGATGAGTAGCCGAAGTAGTTGATTAAATTCTTTTCTCTCTTGTTATTCATAGCATACATGAATAATTCCTTCTAGAGCAAAATTGAGAATTCCTAACAGAAAAGAGAAATCGTGATAGGTGTAGTAATTTCATTCATATGTTTAATTTTTTTTTCTTTTTTTAAAATAGAGATGAGGCCGGGCTCGGTGGCTCAGCCTGTAATCCCGCGCCTTTGGGAGGCTGAGGTGAGTGGATTGCCTGAGCCCGCGGGTTTGAGATCCGCCTGGGCAGCGAGACCTCATCTCTACAATAAATCAAAAAATCAGCCGGGCATAGTAGTGCACGCCTGTAATTCCGGCTTCTCGGAAGGCTGAGGCGGAAGGATCGCCAGAGCCCAGCAGGTCGAGGCTGCAGTGGCTGGGAGCGGCCACTGCACTCCAGTCTGGGCGACAGAGTGAGACTCCAACTCAAAAAAAAAAATAGAGATGAAATTTTGCTAAATTGCCCAGGGTGGTATTAAACAAATGGGTACTAGCAATCCTCATGCCTTGGCTTCCCAAAGTGCTGGAATTACAAGTGTGAGCCACCACACCTAGCCTAACAAATATTTATTGAACACCTACTATGTGCTATTTACAGACTATAGTGAGCTCTAGGAACAGGATAGTAAACAAGACAATCTAAGTTGTTAACTGCCTGGAGTTCACATTCTGGTTGGGACACAGAGAGAAAACAAATAAGTAACAAGATACAGATTGTGGAAGTCTTATAAGGAAATAAGCAAGGTAATAGACTAATTAAGGGAGGGAAGAGAGAGCCTTTTTTTCAGTAGCAAAAATTTTAGCTAAGATGTTTGAATCTTAAAAAGGAGCCATTCAAAGACTACTTCAGGCAGACAAAACAGCAGGGAGAAAGGCTCCGAGTCTAGAAGAGGAAAGAGTTTTGTATGTGCAAGGAACAGTGAGAAAGCCTATATAGCTGGAATACAAGGAGCAAGGAAAGGAATGATACAAGATCAGAAAGATAAGAAATAGGCTACCCGGGCTTGGTGGTTCAGCCTGTAATCCCACGCTTTGGGAGGCTGAGGTGAGAGGATTGCCTGAGCCCGTGGGTTCGAGACCCGCCTGGACAATTTGGTGAGACCTCATCTCTACAATAAATCAAAAAAATTAGCCGTGTGTGGCGGCACACGCCTGTAGTTCCAACTACTTGGAAGGCTGAGGCGGAAGGATCGCCGGAGCCCAGCAGGTTGAGGCAGTGGCTGGGAGTGACCACTGCACTCCAGTCTGGGTGACAGAGTGAGACTCCAACTCAAAAAAAAAAAAAGAAATAGGCTATTGGCCATCATAAAAAGACTAGTTTTTTGTTCCAAGTACAATGGAAATTCATTAAAATATGTTTTTCAAGGAGGTGACATGATCTAAGTTTAAATGAAATTATTCTTGCTGCTGTATGAAAAATTGATTGGAGAAAGGCAAAAGTGAAAACAAAGAGACCGGCTAGGACACCCTTTCAGGAATTTTCTAATTAAGATGGTAATTCTGGAAATAGAAGGGTTACACAAAATTAAGATATATTTCAGAGGTAGACTATCAGACATCTAAATGTAAATACAGCTTTTGCTCAGGCCATGGCGCCGGAAGGATGTGCAAGTTTCGAGGCATCTGCATTGCCAGGAACTCTGCAGCTACCAAGTAGACCAGAAGTAGCACAACAAGCAGTACAAGAAAGCGCACTTGGGCACAGCCAATACCTTAGGGGGCGCATCCCACACCCAGGGCATCATGCTAGAGAAAGTAGGGGTGAAAGACAAGCAGCCGAATTCTGCCATTAGAAAGTATATCTGGGTCCAAGCTGATCAAGAATGGCAAGCAGATCACAACCTTCGTGCCCAGCGATGGATTTGATCTTTATTGAGGAAAGCAATGGCATTCTGTTTTGTGGATTTTGTCAGAAAGGTCATGCTGTTGATGATATCCCTGAGTCTGCTTTAAAGTGGTCAAAGTAGCCAGAGTCCCTCTTTTGGCCCTGTACAAAGGCAAGAAGGAAAAACCAAGACCATAAGTTGTAATGATGGAAACACCATAGTAATAAATTTTCATATACTAAAAAAAAAAGTAAATACAGAAAATGAAGAAAATCTTCATGACCTTGGGTTAAGCAGAGTTCTTAAATATGAATACAAAAACAAGACGTATTAAAAAAATTGTAATATGACTTCAAAAAATGGAGACTTTTGCACTTCAAAAGATATTATTAAGAAAAGAGAGCCGGGCTCGGTGGCTCAGCCTGTAATCTCGTGCCTTTGGGAGACTGAGGTGAGTGGATTGCCTGAGCCCGCGGGTTCGAGACCCGCCTGGGCAGTAAGACCTCATCTCTACAATAAATCAAAAGATCAGCTGGGCGTGGTAGCACATGCCTGTAATTCCAGCTACTTGGAAGGCTAGGGCGGAAGGATCGCTGGAGCCCAGCAGGTCGAGGCTCAGTGGCCAGGAGCGGCCACTGTACTCTAGTCTGGGTGACAGAGTGAGACTCCAACTCAAAAAAAAAAAAAAAAAAAGAAAAGAAAAGAAAAGGCCAGGCATGGTGATGCATACCTGTAGTCCTAGCTACTCAGGAGGCTATGGCAGGAGGATCACTTACGCCCAGGAGTTTAAGGCTACAGTGAGCTGCATGGTGAGGACCTGTCTTTAAAAAAAAAAAAAAAAAGAGTGAGTACTTACATATTGCATTATCTGTTAAAGCAATAATGTCATTATATCCCATTTAGCCTCTGGAAAAAAGTCCACTATATACTCCTGAAGGAATGAGAGTAAAAAGAAAAAATAAAGTCTTAGTGTTTATTATCTTGAAAATAGTTTTGACTTTATGGACCCTTTTAAGAGCCCCAAGGACCAATCCCGCCCCCCCCCCAAGGATCCACACTTTAAGAACCACTAATCTGTGAAAATGGAATTGATACATTTTGGGAGCAAAATAGAATTGTTCAGTAGTGTATAGTACCCAGTTTACACCATTAATTTAAAGAGAAACCAGTGACTTCCACTTCTGCTTAAGATGGGCTAATTTACCCTTCTGCCTGAAACAACCAAGAAATCTTGACAAAATAGATGAAACTGTGGTTTTTGGAACACTGGATATCAGGAAACAAAGGACAGCAATCTCTGGGAGATGGGAAACAAATGAGGTGAGCCTTACGTTTGCTTAGCTTGCTGTCTTAAGAGTTTATAGATGCAGCACAGGGAGAAGAAAACCAAGGTGAAGTCCACTGGGTACTTAGAGTCAAAGAGTTGGGAATGAGAGTCTGAGAGACCAAGATACTCCTGATGCTGTGTGCCCCTTCTCCCTTCCCAGCAGTGTCCCACTACTGCCAATCCCTTTCTTATAGTATTATGATAAATGTTGAGGGTCTACTTATATATTTCTTTAAAAGCACTGTTATCTGGCTTAGACTTTTTTAATAGCTTCTGGGATAGTACTAGTTTTCTTATTGTTAGGTTTTTGGTTTTGCTTTTTAATTGAGGTGCAACCTTTTTTTTCTAAGAAGACATCTTCCCATGTTAAGTAGAAAGGTACTGGCACTCATTTATAAACATGGTCCTCTCAATACAGTATGTCAGTTTTACTTTAAATAAATAGGAGTATATAGGAATAGCGAAAAGCAAGTGGTGGGAACCTGAAAGGGAAAAGAAGAAGAATCAGAATAAAAAATCAATAATCGGGGAAAACTTAAGTGTATTCAAAAAAGAAACTCTGTCAATATGACCAAATATTGACATGAAATTACAAGGAGACCTCTAGGTGTCAAAGTAAGCACAAGGTGCCTACTTGTGAATAAACCTTCTGAAAATAAGTGAAAATTTCAAAACAAAAAGAAATTATAATAAAAAGTAAGAGAAGCTTTACAAACTAAAAGCACGCAATATTTTTTCTTTTTAAAAATATTGGTTAACTGAGTTAAGGAAAAGAGGAAGCTATGCAAGCCTTTGTGGAAAAACTTAATAACTAGTAGGATACACATTCAGACAATGGGTTCAGCTATTCAATTAATATACTTAACTAAGTGACAAGGTAGCTCAATGGCAGAGAGAGAAATCATTATATAATAAAGGTTTTTCAAAGGCCTTATTTGAAGTATAATTTACATGTCATAAAATATATCTAAGTATATACTCATTATTTCTAGTAATTTTACAGTTTGCAAACACCACCATAATCAAAAAAATTTCAAAACATTTACATCACCTAAAAAAAACTCCCAGCTGGGCTCGGTGGCTCAGCCTATAATCCTGCGCTTTGGGAGACTGAGGTGAGTGGATTGCCTGAGCCCGCGGGTTCAAGACCCACGTGGACAACTTGGCGAGACCTCACCTCTACAATAAATCAAAAACTAGCTGGGCGTGGTAGCGCACGCCTGTAGTTCCAGCTACTTGGAAGGCTGAGGCGGAAGGATCGCCGGAGCCCAGCAGGTCGAGGCTGCGGTGCCGGGAGCGGCACTGCACTC
>NW_007248742.1:336245-359793 GCF_000164805.1 Carlito syrichta
GCACTCCAGTCTGGGTGACAGAGTGAGACTTCGACTCAAAAAACAAATAAACAAACAAAAAAACTCCCTCATATCACAATCACTGCCTGTTCCCACCCATAACCCCAGTAATCTATTTTGTCTCTCTAGATTAGCCTTTTCTGTATATTTAGTATAGAGTGATAACAATATGTGACCCTTTACATCTGGCTCTTTTCACCTAGCATAAGGTTATTCAGGTTCATGCAGTTTATTGCTGGGTAATATTTCATCATGTGAATGTAACACATTGTATTGATCTGTTGGCCAGTTAAGAATATTTTTATTGTTTCCACTTTGTTGCCTGTATGAATAAGGTTGCTATTACTATTTACGTACAACTCTTTGTGTAAACATGTACTTTCATTTCTGTGAGTAGAATTTCTGGGTTATGTGATACATTTATCTTTCATTTTTAAGAAACTGTCATACTGTTTTCTAAAGTAGTTGCATTGTTTTATATTCCTACCAGCAATGTGTGAGGGTTTCATCCTCCCCATATCACTGTCAACACTTGTTACTTTCTGTCTTTTGAATTGTTTAGTTTAGTGAATATTGAGTGGTATCTCATTGCAGTTTTAGTTTGCATTTTCTTATAATGTTAAGCACCTTTTCATGTGCTTTTTAGCTACTTGTGTATCTCCTCTAGTAAAATTTCAATATGTTATTTATTTTTAAATTTTGTTGTTTGTCCTATTACTGATTTGTCAGGATTTTTTATATATTCTAGATACAAATTATTTAGCAGATATGTAATATGGAAATATATTCTCCTAGTCTGTGGTTTATCTTTTCATTTTGTCTTAGTAGTGTCTTGAAGTGTAAACATTTTCAAATTTTTCAGTCCAGCTATCAATTTTCTTAATGGATTTTGTTTTTGATGTCGTATCTAAGAACTCTACCTAACCAAAGGTCATGGGAATTTTTTTCCTGTGTTTACATTTAGATGTATGATCCTTGTGTAGTTAATTTTTATGTATAGTGTGAGCTAAGAGTCTAAATTTATCTCTTGCCAGGCGAATATCCAACTGTTTTAGTGTCATTTGTTGAAAAGACTATTCTTTCTCCATTGAATTGGCTTAGTACCTTTGTCAAAAAGCAGTTGACCATAAATAAGGGTTTTTTGACTCTCAGTCCCATTTCATTGAGTCTTATGTGTATCTTTATGTCAGTAATAAAAGCTCTTAAGACAGATAAATGTCATCTATCTGGAAAACTAACTCGAGGCCTTCTCAGTTAAAAGTTAGCATTTCAGTTTTATGATTAGAAACAATCTGAACTCAAATTGTATTTTTTTTCTTATTTAGAATGTATAATAGAACTTGAACCAGTTTTGAGAACATTTGAAGAGATAACTTTTTTTGAAGCTGTTATTGAGCTAAAGAAAACAAAGGTAAATTGTCAAACCAAATGCTGGAAATTAAAATTTTAAACAACTATATATTACTCATGGAGATTTTTAGTTTGGTTTTTAATCTGTATACTTTTTGCAGATATAGGCTACATTTTTGTGGTGGGAGATTTTACCAGAGACTTCAAGTACTGTCTTTCCTTGGTCACCGAAGAACTTTTCCATTTCATTTCCTTTTTTTTTTTTTTCCATTTCATTTTCATTTCATTCCAGTTTCAGATTTTTAAACATTTCTAGAACTCTTAAATATCAGATATAAATTTAAAATATGTAATGAAGGCTAGTTGTTTACAAGGGATCCCTTAACCACTAGAAATGTTTGTTGGTTTATGTTTAATCTACATTTGTTTTCCTAAAGTTTTAGTACCTACATAGTAATAGATGTCTGGGTTCTTGTACTTCTCCTTTTATTCATTGTACTTGGACTTTTCTGAGATTCATCACCAAGTTAAGCTATAGAATCTTTATTATGACTGAGACCAAAGTGTGTGTTTTTTTATTTTTTATTTTTCTATTTCCCCCCTCAAACACTCCATGTTGCATAGAACAAAATAACAATAGCTGTTGATATGAACTACCTGTACAGTTGTCTTCTTTACTCAATCTCTTGTAGATCAGAACAATTGAAGGAACCTATTATTGCAAGATTTTTTAAAAATATTGTCAAACATCGTTTAAAAAACTACTATGGCCTTTAGGGCAAAGAAAGCATAGTTTAGAACTCACTGAGTTTTAGTAACTTGTATTTAATATATGATAATAAAAACTAGCAGTTAGCCAAACTCTTGGTGTGTGAACAAACACAGTCTTCAATTTACTGGTAAATGACATTGCTTGCCCCTTGTGGTTTGCTGAATCTACTGACATAACCTTTGGTTTAAAAAGGAAGTGCATAAAGGAAGGAACTAAAGAGGAACTTTATTGTAGTTATTTTGATAACATCTTAGTAGATACAAACTTCTTTTTTTTTTTCTGAGATGAGATCTCACTTTGTTGCCCAGGCTGGAGTACAGTGGCACAATCATAACTCACCGCAGCCTTGAACTCCTGGGCCCCACTGATTCTCCTGCCTCAGACTCCTGGGTAGCTGGGATTATAGGCTCAAGCCACCCTGCAGGATTAGACATTAATACAAACTTTTGATAACATTTTTTTTGCCTTATCTTTTCAGTTCCCTTTTTTTCTCTTCTTTTCACATCTTTGTCTTTATTTTCTTCTTCCAAAAATAGAAGGGCCTGTTGTCTTGGTTATGAAAAGGAAGAAAACCATTCTAGTTCCTTTTTTACCCCAAACAACACTAGGATTCTATACTTAAGACTGTTTTTATTTTTAGAAGAAATTTGGTTTCTTAAAGTGTATATTTTCAATTATTTTATACCATTTGATAATATGATAATAGTAGTACTTTCTTTAGTGCTTTGGGTTATTATTATTAATTTTTAGATACAATCAAGCTGTATTGCCCAGACTGGCCTTGACTTCCTGAGTGCATGCAATCCTCCCACCTCAACCTCTAGAATAGCTGGTACTAAAAACATGTACTACCAGACCCAGCTACTTTCTTCTTTGTTTTTAAGGTGCCATATGTTTTCACTTAGAGTCCTTTCTTTCTTTTTTAAAAATCCTTGTGTCAATTCTGTGAAACTGCTAGGGCAAGAAGTGTTATCTGATTTTTGTAGATGAGATATCTGAGATACAATAGTCCTTCCTTATCCATGGGGGTACATTGCACAATTCCTAGTAAATCCCTGAAATTATGGGTAGCACTGAACCCTATATATACTATGTTTCTTCCTATACATACACAGCTATGATAAAGTTTAACTTTTAAGTTAGGAATATTATGAGATTAACAATAACTAATAATAAAATAGAACAATTATAAGAATATGCTAGCATCATTATTCTTGGGCTTTGGGGCCATTAAGTAAAATAAGGGTTACTTGAACACAAGCACTGCACTATTACAACACTCAGTCTGGTAACCAAGACAGCTACTAAGTGACTAACAGGCAGGTAGCATGGATAGACTGGACAGAGGATGATTCACATCCTGGGTGAGATGAAGCGACAGGGCTCAAGATTTCATCATGCTACTTAGAACTATGTGCAATTTTAAATTTATGAATTGTTTATTTCTGGAATTTTCCATTTAGTATTACTAGACCATATTTGACTGAAGGTAACTGATGCTGCAGAAAGCAAAACTACAGATAAGCAGGGAATACTGTACAGCAGGGGTTCCCAACCCCAGACCACGGACTGGTACCTCTCTGTGGCCTGTACCTGTCTGTGGCAGCACAGCAGGAGGTGAACGACTGACAAGTGGAGCAGAGCTCCACCTCCTGTCAGATCAGCAGGAGCATTAGATTCTCATAAAAACCTGAACCCTATTGTGAACTGTGCAGGCGAGGTATCTAGATTGTACACTTCTCATGAGAATCTAATGCCTGGTAATCCCATCCTCCAACCCCCAACCCGGTCCATGGAAAAACTTGTCTTCCAAAAAACAAGTCCCTGATGCCAAAAAGGTTGGGAACCGCTGCTGTGTAGGGAAGCAAGTCACACAACACATAACACCCCTCTCAGCTACCTAACATCAGGGCCAACAGTAGAGTACAAATTTAATAAGCTTTCACAAATAAATTTCTGAGCCAAGCACTGTGGTACATGCCTGTAAGTCATAGTTACTCAGGAGGCTGTGACAGAAGGATCGCTTGCGCCTAGGAGTTCCTATCCAGTTTGGACAACATAGTTAGATTCTATCTCTTAAAAAAAATTCTGTCAACAAAGATGACTACATAAGGTGACTTGTTTTGTTTGAGTTTCCTACATTTTTTAGTTCTTTAAACTTGTTCATGTTTTCATAAATAAACACTTTCGATATCATGAATGGCAAAAACTGAACAAAAATAGTCTTTCTTTAGTATTTCATTTTATTTCTCCTTTGGGACTAATTTACTAGTTCATAAGTAATTTGATTTAACATAACTGAACACCTAACTAAAAACAATATTACTAATTCAAGGATATTGCATTATCAGATATATTTTGGTAAATTTTATAAGCACAGAATATCCTTACAATAACAAACATAGCCAAAAGCTAATTTTAAAGGTACACATAAAAATATATTTATAAAAATCAGCCGGGCGTGGTAGCGCATGCCTGTAATTCCGGCTACTCAGAAGGCTGAGGCAGAAGGATCGCTGGAGCCCAGCAGGTTGAGGCTGCGGTGGCCAGGAGCGGCCACTACACTCCAGTCTGGGCGACCGAGTGAGACTCCAACTCAAAAATATATATATATATATTTATAAATGCTCAGTTAACTACTTTGTGCAATGTACTATGCTATGTACCTTATATACTCAGATGAACAGGAGTATTTTCCTTCTAAATTTCCTTAGCCATGTAATGGAGCAAGCAGTCATAAATGTGAATAATGGAGAGCTGCGTGAGCAATCCACCATTTTCCAAAGTTCTGAAGAGTAATTGGCATTATGTTGATCTTGGAAAGAAAATCAAGTGATTGAAAAAAAAAAATCAACTGATCGATTTGTTTTTAAGTCACTCAGTAGTGATGGTAATTAATCTAAGCCTGGCTTATAGAGACAGAAGTAAATTCCTTAACAATTTCAATATAAAAGTATAATATTTAGTTATAGCATCTGCTCAGCCACTACTATTTACTGAATGTTTATTTATTGAATGTTTTTGCATATACTACTTCTAATTTTCCTTAGAGTAATCCTGCATAATAGATACTTTTATCTTCAATGTATAGATAAGTAAACTGAGATTAAGTCTCATGTTCAAGATCAAACAGGTAACCTGGGAATCTAACCCAGATCTGATTGGCTATATGACTTTTACCATTTCATTGTGACACACTACCTGTTTTATTTTAGTCCAAGTCTCAGTTTCTTGTCTATAAAATGAAAATAATAATAGTACTTACAAGCATGATCCCTGAAGTACAGTAAATGCTTAATAATTATACCTAGATAGAAATACACACTCCCAAATTTGTACCAGACACTTTATATTCATTATCTCAGTCTCTAGAACAATACTAGGTATTACTACATTTTAAAGATGAAGCCCTGAGACTCTGAGAGATCATTAATTTGCTCAAGGAAGCCAGTTAATATGAGGCAGGGTTCAAAGTTTGTTTTTCTTTTTCTTTCTTTCTTTTTTTTTTTTTTTTTTTGTTTTGGTGGAGTCTTACTCTGTCTGTCACCCAGGCTGGAGTGCAGTGGCATGCTCATGACCACTGCAACCTCGACCTGCTGGGCTCAGGTGATCCTTCCTCCTCATCCTTCCAAGTAGCTGGAGCTATAGGCATGTACCACCACACTCGGCTAATTTTTGATTTATTGTAGAGATGAGGTCTCGCCAAGTTGCCCAGGCAGATCTCAAACCCATGGACTCAGGCAGTTCTCTCACCTCAGCCTCCCAGAGTACTGGGATTATAGACATGAGCCACTGCACCCAGCCCAAAGTTTGTTTTTCTAAAGTTATTTTCCCTAATGTACACTGTCTCTATCTTTAGATTTATATGGCATATTCTCAACTGTTTGGAATGTCCTTCCATTTATTTTGTATAAATATATAGAAATAAGTAGATTGTATTTTACTTCTATAGCTTCCTAATCAACTTCTATTAAAATACATTTATGTATTTATTCCAGTTACAGAGTACTTTGAGTACTATTCATTTATGTGACAAGAAGATGGAATTATCTGTGAACATACCTGTAAATCATGGTCCACAGGAGGTAAAAAAAAGAAAAAAATCATGTTAAACCTGAAAATGTGAGAAGAATATGAAAAATCATTTGGTCTAATCCCTACCTTTATAGAAGGGAAACTAGAAAATAAATCCAGGGAACTTTTAGGATTTGTTTAGCAGCTCATGGCAATATACATCTTGAAATCACTGTTTATCCCATCAAATCACAATTCTTGCTTCTTTGGCATTCAGTTCTGTCCCTGTCATTGTTTCACACAATGAATGATTTCCCAGGGTAGTATACAGGCAAATTATTGATTACAGCTTTACTACTCTATTTATGCCACCTTGTTCTTACCTCTTGTTATAGCTAATAGGGGGGAAAAAAGCATTTTTGTTACCAAGAAGAAAGATTTTTTTAGTAGCATTCATTCAGACTTATTTCATATTAGTCATTTCTTTTAAGAATATGTGTTCATTTTACAGATTCAGAAAAGTAATACATATTTAGCATTCCTAATCCAAAATGCTCCAAAATTCAAAATTTTTTGAGCACCAGCATGATGCCACACCTGTGTTAGTCTGTTTTATGTTGCTATTAACAGAATGCCTAAAACTGGGTAATTTATAAGGAAAAGAGGCTTATTTTGTTTCTTATGATTCTGGTGGCTGGAAAGTTCAGGATTGGGCAGCTGCATCTAGAGAAGACCTCATACCACTACTTCCACTCATGGCACAAAGTAGAAGGGGAGCCAGCATGTGCAAAGAGATTACATGGTAAGACAAGGTACAAGAGAGTGAAACCAAGAAAGCCAGGCTTTTTCACAACTCAGCACTTATAGAATAGCACCAAGCTATTCATGAGGAATCCTCCCCCAGGACCCAAACACCTCCCATTAAGCCCCACCTCCCAACACTACCACATTGGGAATCAAATTTCAACATGAGATTTGATGGGGACAAACAAACCATATTCAAACCATAGCAGCACCTGACCTCATGTAATGGGCTGCAATCAAAACTTTGTTTTAGGTACAAAATTATTTTTAAATATTGTACAAAATTGCACGCAGGCTGTAAGTATAAGGTATATATGAAACAGATTAATTTCATATTTAGACTTGAGCCTCATTCCCAAGATATCTCATGTATATGCAAATATTCTAAAATTAGAAAAAACCTGAAATCAGAAACACTTCTGGTCCCAAGCATTCTGGATTAAGGGATACTCAAGCTCTAATACCTTCAAATGAACATTAAAGCAAAATAAATAATAGTTTAATCACCTTGATGTACACCATCTCATATGATTCTTGAGCCTCTTTGTGCATATTTTCAGGTAAATAGTACAGATATTTCAGGTAATAGTATAGACAAAGATCTTGAGAGCCAAAGAATTTAACTGCCCTATCAAAGGCTAGTCAGTAATCCCATGACAGAGCTGGGAGTGGCGTCAAGCTCTCCATTATTTCTTCCATGTTGAAGGAACCTCTATGCTGAGAACAGGCATTTCTAAGTCTATAGGTGACTAGAGTTACGGATATCAAATTTCCCATCCACTGTTCTAGCTGCTGGACAAAGGCTGTAAGTTATGTAGAAAATACCGAAAAAATTATTATTTCTGATGTTTCACATTGCTCCATTTCCCCCATTTGTGTTAATTAAGATGTTATGTTTATCTTCATTGGTTACATTAGAGATGTATGTGTTTCTTTAATTTTTGTGAAGTATGAGTTTTTTGTAGTTTTGATTCTTCATTTTTAATAAACCACAAGCAAGAAGTTTAGAAATGAAAACTATATAACTTTTTAAAGAATTTTTTATTAACCTAAATCCTTTATCTTATATTTACTTTAGGAATCATGTGGATCCTCTCAACTCCCTAAAAATTGTGGTTCTCCTGGAACCTCAAGGTCCCTGTCAGCTCCTCAAGACAATGATTTTTCATCTAGTATGTAAATTTTCCAATCAGTATTGACTTGCAAGTTTCCATTTTCTTTCAAGATCATATTCTTAGCAAGTAGCCATGGTTTATATGGAACATATCTTTCATTTGCATTTATAACTCATGTTTCAAGTGACAGGGTCTAAAGATATAAATACAGTAGTGGGATGTTCAACAAATAGATTTAAGCATTATAGGCAATATGTCAGACACTGGAAAAATACCCACTTTTTCTTATAAAAAAGAAAAGTGTTTCTTTTTTTAATTTATATTTTATTTTAAAGATATTTGGTACAATTCAGAATTAGGTATACAAGTGAACATTGTACAAATAAAGTTTGAGCCTCCCTTTGGTCCCTATTTTGCCTGGTTTGAGGTCAGGTGCCCTTATTAATGTTGTGGCCCCTGCCGCCCCAGCAGTATCCCACTACTGCCAATCCCTTTCTTATAGTATTATGGTAAATGTTGAAGGTCTATTTATGAGTGAGAACATGTGGTACTCTGTTCTTTGTTTCTGTGATAGATCACTGAATATGATAGATTCTAAATCCATCCAAGTTGCTACGAAGTCCGTATGTTTGGCCTTCTTTATGGCTGCATAGTATTCCATCATGTATATGTACCACATTTTTAAAATCCCCATTGTGTATATGTACCACATTTTTTAATCCAGTCCAATTTCGATGGGCAGCACAGTTGTTTCCTTGTTTTTGCTATTGTGTGAATAGTGCTGTGCAGGTATCTTTTTTGTGGAATGGCTTTAGTTCCTCCAGATATATTCCCAGTAGGAGGATTGCTGGATCATACAGCAGGTCGATTTCTAATTCTTTTAGAAATCATCACACTGTTTTCCATAGAGGTTGAACTAGTTTGCATTCCCACCAGCAGTGTAGAAACATTCCCTTTATTCTGCATCCTTGCCAGCATCTGTTGTTTTTTGTTTTATTAATGACAGCCATTCTTATTGGGGTTAGGTGGTATCTCAATGTGGTTTTGATTTGCATTTCTCTGATGATTAGTGAGGCTGTCCACTTTTTCATGTGTCTTTTGACTCCTTGTGTATCTTTTGAGAAGTGTCTATTCATGTCTCTTGCCCACTTTTTAATGGTGCTGTTTGTTTTTTTTTTTCCTTTTGGAGTTTTTTTGAGTTCCTTGTATATCCGGGATGTTAGGCATATGACTCCAAAATCCACGAGAATTGTTAAAAACCTCCCTGCACTGATAAAGGACTTTGGCAAAGTCTGGGGGTACAAAATAAATGCAAAAGACAGTTGCATTCTTATACACCAACAACAAACAGGCAGAGAACCAAATAAAAAGCACAATCCCATTCCCAGTAGCCACAAAAAAAAAATGAAATACCTTGACATCTTCCTAACCAGAGATGTGAAAGACCTTTACAATGAAAACTACAAAACACTGCTCAAAGAAATCCAAGAAGACACAAACAAATGGAAAAATATTCCATGTTCATGGATAGGAAGTATCAACAATGTTAGGATGTCCATCCTACCAAAGGCAATCTACAGATTCAACACAATACCCATTAAATTAAAAGCACCTTTCTTCTCAGACTTGGAAATGACAATACAGAAATCCATATGGGAACATAAACAACCACGAATAGCCAAAACAATCATTTGCAAGAGAAGTGTTTTCTAAGTAACCATTGTATGAAATGGAAAGTGATACATTGTAAGAGAGATGCAACTCTAGTGCTATGGTAATAGAGTTGAAGAGTAACACTCTTAACAGAGTACTTTCACAACAATCTGTTGAAAGAGATTGTCCTCATTTTACAGTTTAAGGACTCTGGATCAAATAGCTAGTAAGTGGCAAATCCTGGACTTGATGCCAGGCCTTTTGATAGATAGTTATCATGTCACTCAACTACACCATATTGTTATCATGAAGAAATTATTTTTGGCTGAAGGTTGGGTCTATGGTTATAAAGGATGGGCACTGCAGGAAGAAGGAACAATGTAGAGATATAGAAGCAAGAAAACACAGTGAGGTGAAGAGAGTGAGTGAAATGATAAAATCTTGGTTTAGTGGAGTCATATAATTACAAATTCTAACACTTAGCTATTTTGGCTTTTTTACTTGGGTAGGAAGCAACTATCACAAATGTTTTAGCAAGGGGATGACATTATAAAAATTTTTTGCTTTAGGAAGATTCATCCTGGATGAAATGTGTGGGATATTTTGAAAGGAAAAGGAGACTTGAAAATGGTGAGACCAGTCAGGGGACTATAACTGTAGTACCCATGGAGTTTAAAACTGACCCAGTGTAAAAGACGGGAGAGGTGGTGTGAGAGAAGTTATGAAGAAGTGGCTGATAGGACTTAATAACTTTTCACTTGGAGGAGGGAAGAGGGAAAAAAAAGAGGTAAAACCAAATAACATTTTTATCCTGGTGACTGGGAGAATATTGGTGCTATTAACAGAGACAGAAGTTGAAACAAGACTTAGAGTCAAGATGAATAAGTTTTTCTTTTTGTTATTTGAGGTACTAGCAGCACATATGGGGGTACTGTCCAGAGAGCTTTTGAAAAGTAAGACTAAGAGTCAGTGAAGACAGAAAATTTAATTACGTGGATTTGGAAATAGAGGTGGTGATTAAATCCTGTGGAGGAATAGGACTGCCAAAAGAGAAGGAAAAAAGACATAGGTCCTTTCTAGATTTAGAGGACACATTTAAAGTACAGGAGGAGAGAGAAGATACACAAGAAGAAATATGGGACTATATGAAGTAAAATTTCATGATTTGTAATTTGCATAGGACAATCACAGTCAGAAGTTATAGTGAAAACATTCCATATAAACCCTTTTTTTGTTTTAAGAAATATTTACTTGCAAAATTAGGTTTCTGAACCAGCTTTAATAGCAGTGACATTGGAGCCTGCCTTCTATATACTCAGATATTGACATTTTAGCTGACCAGAATAAGGAATATTCTTCCTTTAATGATTTTGTACTTTATAGGAAAAACTCAAGACTGTTCTTCTATGAAGCTATATCACTGTCCAATAAATCACAGTTGGGATGGTGCCATTTCTGCATCTCATAAGGCCACATTCTATGATCACAAGACCATTCCATGCTCTTCAGCAATAATAAATTCACTCTCAGCTGAGGGACATTCAGGTAAATATTTACTGTGAAATATTTAGTCAACTAAGCTATGTACCTCACAAATCTACACTCAGTAGATATGCCATACAGTAATGTTTACTTTTCTTTATTTCCTCAATATGGTATGTACTTACCATAGGACAAAAGAGTCAGTTACCATATTGAGGAAATAAAGAATGGGAATGCTGACACATAATAATGGGCCCAAATGGTATTCCATGAACATCTAATTAGGGAAGGAGTACTAAAAGAAGGTGTTACTTAATATATTACTAAAAGTAAAGTAATTTTTGTTTATTTAACAGCTATGCATGTATCCTCTATATTTGAAACAAAACAGACCTAAAAACAAAAACTGAAAATTAAAGTGACTTTTGCCCCATGATTTATAGCATATAGAAACATGCACTTTTTTTTTCTGGACAGTGAGAGAGGAAATAAACCAAATCTCTGAATGTTTTCTGAAAAATAAGGGCACTTTCAAAAATATCGATGTTCCATATTGGCACAATCACAGGAGAATTAAGTTTTAGTTCTTATTTCTTTTTGTGTAATTTTACTCATTGGTAGATATCTGTCCTCACCTTTTTAATTATTCCTTGCTCTTCCACAGAGCGTCTGCAGCCTGGGATAGCCCAGCAATGGATTCAGAGCAAAAGAGAAGACGTTGTGAGCCAAATGACAGAAGCCTGCCTTAACCAGGCACTAGATGCCCTTCTGTCCAGGGACTTGATCATGAAGGAGGACTACGAACTTATTAGTACCAAACCTACAAGGACCTCAAAAGTCAGACAATTACTGGACACCACTGACATACAAGGAGAAGAATTTGCCAAAGTTATAGTACAAAAGTTGAAAGACAACAAACAAATGGGTCTTCAGCCTTACCCGGAGATGCTTGTGGTTTCTAGACTACCATCTTTAAATTTACTTCAGAATAAAAGCCTATAAGTGAGCCTTTTTCAAGAAGAAAAATCATTTTATAAAAGGATATTTATATCTCTGTTGCCTTAACACTGTTTTTACAAAATCCTTATGTGTATTAGAAGCTTTACTGAAGATTCTTTGGGTATATTTTAGTCTCCTTCCATGATATTGCAGTATTTTTTTTAATTAAGTAAAAAGTTTGCATTTTGCTACATAGTTCAATTTCTTGTGTCTCTTTTGTTAATTAAGAAACTATTTTTAAAGTGCAGTCGTTATATTCTTCTTGTCCATAACAGTATCTTAAGGTATAGTGTGTTCTGATAGAAGCTACTTTCACCTTCACTTTATTTGTGAATTATTTATTACTTGTCTATGATGCAGTTTAACTTTATGAAGTAAATGCCCTTTCTATACCAGGATAGCACAGTATTCCTACCGTGTAATCCTAGGTTCAAATGCTCTAAAGGGTTATTTTAAACTTTTTATTCAGGTTACATGATAAAGTTTTATTTATGAATTCCCTTTAAAAAGTTGTTTCAAAGGTAAAACAATACAAAGCATATAAAAAAATCTTTTAATTCTGGTTATCTGCTCCCACTTTTAACCTCAGCCCTCCCCACTGCCACCAACAACCAAACTAACCAACGTTAACAGCCTGATAAATATCCTTCTACACTCTCCTCCTGCTCATGTGGAAGAGGGTCTTTTTCTTAATATTATTATTATGGCACATCATACCACAACCTGATTTTTGCACTTAATAGTACAGCCTCTACAGTCTTCCAGATCAGATACAGATCTAACTCATTCTTTTCCTTGCTGCCTAATATCCAGGCTGCTTTTTAAAATTTTCTTAACTTGTTCATACCAAGTTTAGCCCAAATAATAAAATACAGTGTGAGCTCTTCTTTTGTTGTTGTTAATGGATAATATTACTAAATGAAAACCTACAAAGAATAATAGCCCTTTTTGGAAACTGCTTGGCAAAGTCAGCAAAAATGAAATACAAGATAAATCTGAAAGTTCAAGAAGCACCAGATTCACAGACTGAAAAAAGTCACCTTTTTTTCTCATAAAAGAGGTACAATGGCTTGAGGCAATTAAAAATTTTATTAGAAATGTAAAATAATATTTTTATCTCCATTTTGCAGCTTGACACTAACTTGCACCTCTTAACTGTGCCTTTAAGAAATATGGAAATTAATAAGGAAAAAATAAAACCTAATTAAGCACATGAGTTATTTATTAAATTTTGAAAAGTGTTAAGATAATTTAATTTGGGAAATAATACGTAGAGAAAAACACTTCTTTTGGAGGCTTTCCCTTTTCTCTACACATATTCTAAAAGGAAATTATTTTGAATATTGGCGACCTCAAGTTGACTTTTATGTCAGACTTGATGTGGATTGATAAAATGGACGTTCCCCTGCTTTTTCTGTTTCTGCAAAGATTCAAAAACTTGTAATTTCGGTGTTTATGGCTATGTGCTAACAAGACATTTTCTCCCATAATTTAATGTATAGAAGACACACATGTAGTCATCCATCATCACAGCTCTGAAAGCTTTTTCTTTATGAATAACAACATATTAATGAATAATAATATGGTGTCAAGGATCAAGATGAATCTACAGTGAACTTTCATCCCTTCAGAGAGGTGTAACAATCTCAGCAACTGATTTTCATTATGACCAATATTTAATAACAATTTTAGGGAAAGATGAGAAAGAGTATGCAGAGTATACCAGCAGTCAGTATAGAACAGGGTCTGACATAGAGTAGTCACTTCCTAAATAATTCTTTAATGACTAGTTCAGTGGAATGAAAACTGAGTAAGAGAAGATATTTCCTTTAAATCAAATTTCCCAAAATGTAGTGCAAATACAGCTAATAGTAAGTGGGATTATTAAGCAGTACATAGGCACAGCAGTAAATAACATTTGAGTCATATAGTAAGGATGTTCTTTTCAGTTCTTTACTGAGCCTTTTATTTATTTATTTTAATTTTTTTTTTTTTTTTTTTTTTTTTTTTTTTTAGCTGGAGTCTCACTCTTGTCACCCAGACTGGAGTGCAGAGTCACGCTCACAGCCACCACAGCCTCAACCTGCTGGGCTCAGGCGTTCCGCTTCAGCCTTCCAAGTAGCTGGAACTACAGACACACACCACAACACCCGGCTAGTTTTTGTGATTTATTGTAGAGACGAGGTCTCACCAAGTTGCCCAGGCTGGTCTCATACCCCCAGGCTCAGGCAATTCTCTCACCTCAGCCTCCCAAAGTGCTGGGATTATAGACTGACCCATTGCACCCAGCTGAGCCTTTTATTTAAGTAAAGGAGAATATCCCAATTCTATGCTATCATCTTTCTATCCCCTTTAGTAACAAAAAGTGAATAGTCTTCAGGCTCAGAACTTCAGCAAGAATTTTATATTTTTTAATTGTATTCAGTTTGAAAATGGACTTCTACATATACAAGTGTTGATTTTCTATTATATTTGAATAATAAGAAAATTTTAAGTACTATTAAATAAATCATAGTATAGGTAGTACATGAATGTGCTAACAATGATAGAAGTAGTAGGAGAATAAAAAATTAAGATTCAGTCACTCTAGGAAGGGACCTAATAATCTATCTCTTAACTAAACAGTACTAGATAGTACTAAAGATGGCATTCCCTGCGATGTATCTTAAAACTGTATTTTAAAACAGTGCATCCCAGAAGTATAGTCCACAGACTAACTGTATTAGCATCACCTGAAGCTTGTTAGAAATGAAATTCATGGCTATTTCAGACCTACTGAATCAGTCTTCAGGGGAGAGCTCTAGGAATCTGTTTTAACAAACTCTCCAGACAATTTTTATTTGTGGTAAAGTTCAAGACTCTATTTTAAGAAACTATAGATTGGTGAATAAAAATAATTTCTTTCCAGGTACACAGATGCCCAGACATCTAGTTTTCCTAATGTCTTATTGCCATGTTTGTCTTCTGAATATATGGTCTAAACTAAGGTTTTATTAGAAAATTTTACTTTTGTTTTACATCCAATCTGAATTCCCAAAACAATTTTAGCCATGTTTTCAATTTGGAAGGATTGCATCACTTAAACATGATCATCACATCAATAGATTGGAATTTACAACTCAGTTCTTCAGGGAAGAACTTCAGAAGGGACTAAATACTTGAAATACAATAGCAGCCAGGCTGACATAGGAGGAACAATACAATAAGCAAATTGTTCTGAAAGTTGTACTAAGAAATCTGCATTGCTATGAAAGACTGAAGTGCTGCATCAGTAGTATCAAGCAGTGAAGGTTGGTTTTTCTTTCCATTCTTGTAATTAACCCTCTGCACATCCTCAACCGACTTAATCAAATATTGTTTCCTAATTTATGAAGAAAAATTATGGCCAATTGGGAGAGAAGGAAAATTGGCGAACTTTCACATTTAGCCATCCTCACAAACATCTCAGTCTCAGAAATGTGTTTCTTCTCTAAAATTATACCTCCCATGTCCCACACAGCCTACTTCCCAAACTACCTCCTGCTTTTTGTTTCTACTGAATCATTTCAAGCACCTAGGTTTCCTTTAAAAACATAATGTATTTGCTTCTCAAGAAATTTATTCTACATTATTTTTGTTACTTCTTTATTGTTTAAAATGTGATGTATAACTAATGAATGGGTTGAAAGGAACAAGTGTGAATCTGATGCTTCAAAATCCTCTACAAGACAGATGTTAATAGACATTTATCTCATGATTAAACGTTTCCATTGATAAAAGGGGAGCTTATAACCTCTTCAGGCAATTTATTTTATTTTCAGGCAGTACTATCAGTACTTTCATACTTTGATTTAAAAATCTATTTTTCTGTAGCATATATCTACTTGTCCCAGTTCCAAACCTTGGATAGTTTATAGGTTAAATCTCATCCTTCATATGACACTTTTATATATTTCCAATCTCCAATTAAGAGGCATGGTCTATACTCCCCTCAAAGTGTGGCCACCATAACTGAATACAATGCTCTTTAGTTAGGTCTTGCTGGTACAGTTGGGATATCTTCTCCCTTATACTTAAATAAGAAACTAAAAACTCATTTTTTAGCAATTATGTGTCGTTGTTGAATTGATATTTGTCTATCAGCTGGCAAATCCTTTGTCTTCTGTGTTGTTTTGCCTTATTTCTCCATTTTTATATTAGAGTTGAGTCGGGTTTTTAGGCTCAAAATAACAATTTTTCTTTATCCCTCATAATTTTTTAATATTCATCCCTAGTTCTGGTCTATCAACATATTTTTGATTCTTAAATCTGGAATAAGCCAACTTGTTATCCATAAATTTACCAAACTTTCCTTTTTTTTCCCCAGTTGGAATCTCACACCATCACCCAGGCTGGAATGCAGTGGCACACAAGCTCACAGTCGCCCTAGTGTTGACCTGCTGGACTCAGGCGATCCTGCCTCCTCAGCCTTTCAAGCAGCCGGAACTAAAGGCACAGCCTACCCACGCATGGCTAGTTTTGTTTTGTTTTGTTTTGTTTTTTATTGTAGAGACAGGTTCTACTAGGTTGCCCGGGCTGATCTCAAACCTGTGGGCTCAGGCAATCCACTTGCCTTGGCCTCGCAAAGTGCTGGGATTACAGGCTGAGCCACCAAGCCCAGTCAGTCAAACTTGCCTTTTATAATTTCATCCAGGTTACTAATTAAAATGTTGAATGGTGTTTGGCCAAGCACAAGGTCTGCAAAATGCCACAAAGCTTCTTTCCTTCGACTTGACAAAGCTCATCACTATTTAGGTACAATTGTTCATCTAATCATTAATGAATACAATTGAAATATTTTAAAATTGTTTACTTTTTAACATAAAAAAATGAAATCTACAAACTTAACCCAAATGATCTCTATTTGCAGGTCAGATTTTTTAAAGCAGTGGCTTGTTTTTTTTTTTTTTTTTTTTATCTAAAATGCATGTTTCAATATAAGTACCCCTTTTTGCTACAAGTACATTAAATTATTTAAATGGGGCATGCCTTCCCTCTTAAAATACTAAATGGGTTTTGCCCAGGCTCTACTTATGAAATCTAGTGCAAAGCACTGTCTCCACTTAAATCTCATGATTTAAGGATACCAACCACATAATCACCAAGGTCAACATCTGTTTTTTTAAAAAAAGGAAAATTAAAGACTTAACCTTAAAATTTGTATAGCTAGTACCTTTAGAGACACTTGAGGTTTATCTTTAAAACTAGAAAAAATTATTATGAAATAGAAACAACCAGTTATCCAGAGAAATTTAAACTATGATTCTCAATATAGTTCCAGAGCCTGTTGATTCTTAAAAACTATCTAGAAAAAAGCAAATAAAGAATATCTTCAGAACTTAGAGATGACACCAAAAGCATTAAAAATCGATGACGTATTGGTGAATTGAACCTCATCAAAATAAAAAGGTTTTGTTCTATAAAAAAAAACAACAACTATTTATCAACAGGACTACTAACCTGAGAGTTTGTTATAGCAGACAAGTTCAAAACCTCCAGCTTCCATATCTTTTGCTGATTCCTTTTTGGGTATATTTAGAGACCCTCAGCAAACAGGGAAGCTACCAGCAAAATAGCTTCAAGTACTCCTTATTTCTAGTTTGAAGTCTCTTTGTTAAGTACATAGTCATTATTTCCCTCCCACTGTGACTTAGGCACTCTTCAAGTCCTTTTCAACACTCAGACTTGAAGAGAATGTCATAATCACTAAGAAAGATTCTGGGTAATATGAATACTACCCTTGTTTCCACTTGTGCTCCTTAATAGAATGTTTCAAAGTTTAAAGAAGCAAGGAAAAAGAAGTTTGAAAAATTAACTCTAGATGTTTGAGCATAGCCACATTACAAACAAATAAGAGTATTAACCTAAGCCTCCCAGCAAAGCTAAAAGAACATGAAATTCTGCATTTTTCTCAACCCTAGGATAGAGTTAATAATTTCAGATTTTTAGACTCATTTTGGGCAATTAAACTGAATCTATCCTAAAGGAGGAATATGGAAACTAGTACACAGAACTTTGGTCCCCCAAAAATGTTTTAATTTTAAATCTTTTAAAAATTAGGAAAAAAATGAATATGATAACAATAGCTATAGCTTATGTTATACTATATGTCTTTATAAGAACACAGTTGTAAAATATAATTTTTTAATAATTTTTATGGAGGAAGGAGAAAAGGCATAAGTGTGTAGGGCCCATGAATGTCCTAATGCAGCCCTGATTGCAAAGCAGCTTCCCTGATGGTGGTTTGGAAAGTTTACTTGGATTGTAGAGACTATATTCACTCTGAAAGTTGATCATACAAAGGAACATTAAAAAATAAAAAAATTAAAAAGTTGATCATAGGAGTTGAGTCATACTTACCATACCCAACTAAAACAGAGCCAAGAAGCCAGGGGAAAAGTACTTGGGGCACATACCATTGCTCCAAGAATGTAATTTTTTGCAAATTTTAAACTGCTGAAACTGCCTTCTGCAACCTGAAACTGATTTTATCTATTGACTACTCAAACAACCTGCTGCAACTCTATACTAGTTTTACCCACTCTCATCACTCACCAGTCAGAGCTTGCCAGCTCCCTCAAAACCTTACAAGTGTCAGTGACCTTTCTTGAAAAGTAATATGTAAAATTTCTCCTTTTATAAGATCTCTAACCTTCTCTTTTTTCTTTGGACATATCAAAGACCACCTGGTCTGCATGCATGCCATGAATGGCCACTTTTTTCTTCTCCCCAAAAATGTTTTCTCTTTCAAGATTCATGTCTGTATTTCATTTGACTTTGACATCACTCAAATACAGTGCTACAAACATGCCAGGATAAGGGGGAGTGGATAGGGAGATTAAATAGTGGCAAATTGGGCTTGTCCACCTCAGTTCCCCCACAGTCACCTCACAGCACCAGTACGTATAGAAAAAAACAACTGGAAAGGTTAAAGTTATGGTCTTCAACACTTGAGAGTTCTCCCCATTCTACCTGCCAGCTTGGGTACAACCCTCAGGACTCTGAAAAAAACTAAGATGCAGACTTCTCACCAACCCTATCAAATCAGAGCCTGAGTTAGTTTCAATTTAATTTATAAACATAAATAAATGCATCTTGTTTCTGAGTATCATAGGCAAAATCCCACCCAACATGTAGACTTTTGGACTGGTATGCTCTTTTTGTATTACTATTATTACTTTAGGCAGTATGTTGAGAGGTTGTCCCTTAAAAGGTATGTTGAGAGGTTGTCCCTAAAAATCCTAACCCCTAGAACCAGTGAATGTGACCTCATTTAGAAAACAGATCTTTGCAGATGTCATTACATTAATAATCTCAAGATAACACCGAGTAGGTTCTAAATCCAAAGACAAGTATCCTCATAAGAGACAGAAGAATAGAAAACACAGATGGAAAAAAGACCATGTGAAAGCAGAGGCAAAGATTGGAGTGATGAAGCCACATGTCAAGGAATGCTTAGAATCACCTGAAGCTGGAAGAGGCAAAGAAGGATTCTCTCCCACAGCCTTTGGAGGGAGTGTGACCCTGCTGACACCTTGGTTTTTGACTTCTGGCTTCCAGAACTGTGAGGGAATAAGTTTCTGTTGTTTTAGGCCACTAAGTTTATGGTAATATGTTAATGATAGCCCTAGCACACTAATATATTTCAAAATACACTTTAGTTTTTAAAATAGTTCATGATTTCCAGAAAAAAAGACACCATATACCCTGCACCCGGTTTCCCCTATTATTAACATCTTACTAACATCTTAGTATAGTGCACTTTTATAGCTAATGAACCAATATTGATATCATAAAAGAAAATAAAATTTTTGTACTCTCTAAACTTATTATGCCATAGGGGAAGTTAAGCCCTGGAGACTGAGTGATGCAGCATGTTTTCGGTTCTGCTCCTTAGATTGCAGATTAACTCTTTTCCTCATCATTCTTTTTCTGTAAATGACCAGAAGAGATCAGATACCTTCCTCCCCTGTCCCCTTTCAATCACTGATATTTGTTATAGATGAACTGCTTTCTTTATTGTCCTGTACCTAATTAAGATCAGATAGTGCCCAAGACCCATGACTGCTATATCTTCAGTGTGAAATGTTAAATATACTCATGAAAATGCATAATTCAAAATCTGAGCTGTTGGAACTCTAAATTATTTTAGACTTTAAAAGAATGTGATTATGAAGCCTGAATTACGTGACAGGCAGCTGTAACTTGGGCAACTATAACCTTTATTTCTCCTATTATAAATTAGTTTTTTTCCTTACATTGTTTGTAAAATGTTATAAATGACTATAGGATACCAGGGAAGACCATTTCCCCCTTTACTATTGATCTTCATTGTAGATTAACTAATCTCTTACCTTTCTCACACATGGCTGGTTTCATGGCTATCAAACTATCTTAAAATGAAATCTTAAATATGCTCTTTTAAATTGGAAATAAAATGAAAACAAGCTGTAAGGAAAAGAAAACAATAATTGTTGTAACTCATAAATCATCCTTATACAGAAAATGTTATATGTAATCCTACTAAACTTCTGTGTTTTCTGATTATATAAGCAAGAACTTTTAACTTCAGAGCACAGACCCCATTTTTTCTGTAGCCTATATCTCCCAGATAGCCACTCTCAGTTCTTCACTGCAATAAACTCTTAAAAACTAGATTCTGGGTCAGGCACAGTGGCTCATACCTGTAATCCCAGCACTTTGGGAGGCCAGGGTGGAAGGAATGCTTGACCCCAGAAGTGTGAGACCAGTCTAGGCAAATAGCAAGACCCCATCTCTAAAAATAAAAAATAAAAAATTTGAATAGCTGGGAGTGATGGCATATGCCTGTATACCAGCTACTTGGAAGACTGCCCTAAAAGAACTTAGGCACCAGTAACAACTCCACACCTCTTAGAGACCAAGAGATTTATTAAAGTGGTGGCTACAGGAAAGGGTCTATTGATCTTCATTGTAGATTAACTAAGGGAGTTAGAGAAGGAGAGAGAGAGAGGGCAGAGGGAGGGAGAGAGAGAGAGAGAGAGAGAGAGAGAGAGAGAACACTGCAGGGAGAGGGTTGTATTTATGGGCCTGGCAGGGGCTGGCCAGTGCCGTGCTTGGGCTTTATTGGAGGAGACTATGAGGTAGTATTCCTATAGGGAGAAATTATTCGTGTGCAGGTGTAAACTTCGCGCACACACGAGACCATATGGGGAGAAGCTGGAGCTTAGGGCCTTTGTTGTCTTTGTGTGGTTCTATATAGTGTTCAGCGCCATCTCGGGAGACACCCTTCTGACTGTTCCCTGTGCCCTTCATCCCCACCTTTTCTGTTTGTTTGGGAGAGGGGCATTGTTACTCTTTCTGGCTGCTTCCTGCTGGCTGTGGGCATCATGGGGTGGGGTGGGGGAAGGGCACAGAACCAGCCAGAACAGGGCCCAGAGATAGGTGCTGAAGGTGAAGATTTCTGAAGGTGAGAGTTCCATGAAGGTTCCTTGTAAATGTAGAATGGCGACTGGTTCCAGCCAGTCTTCCAGTGGGCACGAGGATGGCAGTGACCAGCTGTCATGGAGTAGACTGTGGAGATATATGTGGAACCTGGAAGAGAGTATATCTAAAAGAAAAGTTAAGTGATGTTTAGGGACGAGATGTTGACTCCCCTACTGGGACAGGTTGATAACTATTGAATAATAGGAGGTTGAGGTTTTGATTTGAGAGTTCAATTAAGCGTTGTTGGAGATATTTAAAGATACATGGGGCTATTAGACAACGCAGATTAGAATGACAGGGCCTAGGAGTGGGGCCAGCCAGGTGGTAAGAGGGTGTTGTAACCAGGTGAAAGGAGAAGAGTCTGGCTGCTGGCGGCGCCTTTTTAATTCTTCACTTAGATGACTGAGGACGTTCATTGATGTAATAACAGCATTCCTCTCCGAGAAAGAGGCAAGTGCCTCCCTTGTCAGCCGTTAGAAGGTCTAAGGCTTGTCGGTTTTGTAAGGTGACCTGGGCTAATGAGGTGATTTGGTGTTGTAAGGAGGCTAGGGACATTGCTGAAGCCTCTAATGCAAGCTGTAGTTTATTGGCGAGGTCTTGGGAGGAGGTAATGCTGTATGCTAGAGCCCCGCTGCCTAAGCCTGCTGCTGCCAGAGCAGAAGCAAGAGAGACTCCTGCTATTACAGGAAGAAAGATTGCCTGTTTTTGGTGGGGGTCAAGGGTGAAGAAACTTTTTAGGAAAGACGTTAGAGCAGAGGGATTGGTATGGAAGATTGAGTGTAAATATGGGATAAGGTCTGAGACAGAGAGGGAAGTTGGTGTTGGTGAATTGGTGGGAGGCGTATGGCTTGGACCACGGTGGGCAACAGCCACCAAGGTGGGGATGGACCCCAAGGCTGCTTGTTGGGCCACGTTGGGAATGGACCCCAAGGCTGCTTGTCAGGCCGCATTATCTTTCCTGGAGTTTCCCTGAGTTATGAGTGAGGAGTCGGACTGGTGGGCCTTGCAGTGAGAAATGCCAATGTTGGTGGGAAGTAGAGAGGTGGTGAGAAGATTAGAGATCAGTTTAGCGTTAACTATTGCTGATCCTTTGGTAGTAAATAACCCCCTTTCCTTCCATATGGCCGAGTGGGAGATGAAAATGTGGAAAACATATTTGGAGTCAGTGTAGAAAGAGAGGGAGTGTCCAACTGCTAACTGCAATGCTCGAGTGGCAGCTATAAGTTCTGCCTGTTGGTTAGTGGTACTTGGTGGGAGAGGCTTTGCCTCAATGACGTGTGTAATAGAGGTGATGGCATATCCCACCACCCGGGACCCATTGTGGAGGAAGGAGCTGCCATCAGTGAACCAGGTATAGGAGGGGAAGGGTAAAGGGCCTTCCTGGATATGAACCGGACAAGGGAGAAGAGCCTCTATCGTTTCTATGCAGTCATGGGTTAGTGGGGTGGTGGAAGAAGGAAGTAACGTAGCTGGGTTTAGGGGTGCACAAGTTTGAAAGGATATAGAGGGATCTTGTAGAAAGAAGACAAGGAGCAACAGGACTCAACCAGGAGGTAGTGTTTGAAGGCCCTTATAGCTTAGGAGGTGCTGTAGATGGTGGGGTGAGGTCACAGTAATGGGGGCCCCAAAGGCGAATTTTTTTGATTCACATACTAGCATGTGGGCAGTGGATAGTGCTCGCAGACATGGGGCCCAGTCCTGAACAGTGTGATTTAACTGCTTTGAGAGATAAGCCACTGGGGTGACCGTCCGTCCACAAAGTTGCCCTAGGACTCCCAAGGCTACCCCTTTGTTTTTGTGGACACATAAGATGAAAGGTCGGTGTATATCCAGCAGATGGAGAGCAGGGGTCCTCATGAGGGCTTGTTGAAGGGTA
>NW_007248742.1:360004-361134 GCF_000164805.1 Carlito syrichta
ATTTGGTAAGTGAGAGGGACTTAAGATCTGCTGCTAAGGTTTGACTGAACAGGTGGGGGCAATCTTGAAATCCTTGTGGTAGGACTGTCCAGGTGAGTTGTTGTGAATGGCGAGATATTGGATCAGTCCACGTGAACACAAAGATGTTTTGTGAGTCCATTGCCAGAGGGACAGTGAAGAATGCATCTTTAAGGTCGAGGACTGAAAAGTGAGTAGTGGTCAGAGGAATTGAGGATAAAATGGTATAAGGATTGGGGACTAGCAGGTGAATGGGGATGATGACAGCAGCGTTAATGAGTCTTAGATCTTGTACTAAGCGGTAAGTGCCATTTGGTTTTCGTACCACTAAAATGGGGGTGTTAAATGGGAAGTTAGTAGGGTGCAGATACCCCTTCTGTAATAAAGAGTTGATGACAGGTTGGAGTTCCAGAAGGCTGGAGGTAGGAAGAGAGTATTGTGGTTGGTTGGGGTGGGCAGAGGGATTTTTGAGCTGAATGTGAACTAGGGGGCAGTGTGCTAAAGAGGGGGAGTTTACGTCTCATACCTGAGGATTTACTATAGAAGGGGGTAAAGGAGGAAGTGAGTCAGTTGAGGAATTGTTAGTAGTTAGGAGGGCCAAAAATGGGGTTGCGGGGGATGGGTTGTTAAGGGCTGCACTTGGGTTAAAGGTGATGGATGCCTGGAATTTGGCTAGAATGTCCCTGCCCATACGAGGTATGGGACATTGAGGCAGTACCAAAAAGGAATGAGTGAAGGGGACGTTTGCAAAAATGCACATAACTGAGGGAATTATGAGTGGGATGATGGGCTGGCCCCCTATCCCGATTATAGGGGACTTAGATGGGGAAGTTGGGCCCCTAAATTCTCATATAACAGAAAGGGTGGCTCCAGTGTCCAGGAGGAAATGGATGGGGTGCCTGTCAACCATTAAGTGACCCTGGGTTCCCAACGATTTGAGATTTGTGTCGGGCAGGGAGATCACGGGCCCTGTCATTCCAAGGTCGCTGCCATACCCAACAGGTCTAAAGCAGGGTTGGGGGCTGACCCAGTCCCAATTTGGGGACCAGGGAAGTCCATTGCCCAATGTCCTGCCTGACTGCACTTGGGACATGGCTTTTGGGGCACTCTGG
>NW_007248742.1:361154-374816 GCF_000164805.1 Carlito syrichta
TTAAAGGCAGTTGCTAGGACATCATGTTGGGGAGTGAGGGGGCCTCTGTCAAGCTTTTTTAGTTTTGCCCTAATGTCCGGATAGCTTTGGGAAAAAAAATATGTCATTAGGAGTTGCCGGCCATCAGGGGTGTCCAGGTTTATGTTGGTAAATTGCTGAAGTGCCCTGGTGAGTCGACTGAGAAAGTTGGAGGGATTTTCATGTTTATCCTGAATGACTTCCTGAAGCTTTTCAAAGTTAACTGCCTTTTGTGCAGCCCTGCGCAACCAGAAAGGAGGCAAGTAGAGAAGCGATCCCTGGACTTGATGCCGACGGGGGAGTTATAGTCCCAGACTGGGTCCTGGTCTGGGACAGCTGCTGCACCAAGGGGGTGAGCTGGGGTGGTTTGGTGAATTTCATCTGCGTATATTCTAGCCTGTTCCCAGACCCTCCTACGTTCCTCCAGAAGCAGGGTGTTGGAAAGGATTAGGTATATATTGTGGAAAGTAAGGTTGTAGGACTGGATGAGGTATTGAAACTCCTTAATATAGGTGGCAGGATTAGTCATGCATGATCCAAGATGTTTTTCTATTTGTGAGAGGTCTGAGATAGAGAAGGGGACATTCACCTGAACAATACCCTCTGCACCTGCTACTTCGCGGAGGGGAGCGAGGACGACTGGTGCGGCCTTGGATCGGGTTATCGGAGGGCTACACAGGGGAGTGGTTGGAAGGGGAGGGTACAGAGGATGAGCTGCTGGAGCAGAAGTAGGTAGAGTGGAAGAGGAAGGTGAGGGTGGGGGAGCCTTGGGCTGTCTGTAAGGGGGGGCCTCATCCGCAGGATCGAAATCCAAGATGGGAGAGGAGGGAGTAGGGAGGGGGCTTACATGGGGACTTTGTAGTGGGGGAGGGGGTTTGGAGGAGGAAGTACGGACACATGTGGGACAGTGGGAGGGAGAGAAGCTGTAGAGGGGGTATTTACGGAGGAGAGAAAAGGACTGAATGTAGGGAATCTCTACCCACCATTCTGAAGGCTCACAGAAATTATATAGGCCACTGATTTTGGTTGTCTAAGGGATATGTTGGCCAGTCCTGTGTGCAGAGGTGAATTAGGCATTTGGGTTTGATATCATGGGTGAGTGAGAGTGTAGTGAGATTGTTTAAGAGGCATTTAAGGGGGTAATCGGCTGGCAGGGATGACAAGCCTCCCATGTTGGGACAGGTGGACTAAACGGGGCATCCCCCGAAGAGTTAGCTGTCCGAGAAGTGTGGCTGTGGCAAAGTCTGTCATCACAGAGGTTTGGCACAACCAGGGTTTTCCTGGAAAACTGAGGGGTCAAGGCATCTAGCGCTAGGAATTTTCAAAACAGACAGAGAGCACTTGACCAAGTGGCGGGTGGGGAGGGTGTTCACGATTCCTGCCGGTCGAACAGAAATGGAAGTCCCGCAGGGTCCGCTGTGGGCCAACAGACATGGGAGACTTTAAGGTCCGCTGTTGCCAGACAGACGTGGGAGCCCTGGGGGAGTGGGAACCCTACAGAGTCCACTGTAGGTTAGCAGACGTGGGAGCCTCTGAGGTCTGCTGCTGCCCGACAGACGTAGGAGCCCTGGGGAGTGGGAATCCTACAGAGTCCACTGTAGGCTAGCAGACGTGGGAGCCTCTGAGGTCTGCTGCTGCTCGACAGATGTGGGAGCCCCTAGGGTCTGTGAGAGATGGAACAGAAGAGGGAGCCTTTAGGGTCCACTGTGGCCATGAAGGCCGAGGTGGGGTGTGCTCCCCTTCACCGAGGAGCCGGAGGGGCTGAATCCTGAGGTCAGTTCCCTCCGGTGATCCCTGGCAAGTTTTAGGCTTCCTTGTTTTGGGGGGACTTACCTATCCAACGATCACTGGTGGATGTGGCTCAGGCATTCAAGAGGGTGGGGAAGGTCCAGGAGGGTTGGAGTGGCCACTGGCGCCGAGCCAGGGTCCCACCCAAGGGTGAGAGAGACCCGCACAAGGGCAAGAGAGACCCGATCCGAGTCACGACACCAATGAAAGAACTTAGCTGCCAGTAACAGCTCCACACCCATTAGAGACCAAGAGATTTATTAAAGTGGTGGCTACAGGAAAGGGTCTGTAGCCAAAGGGAGTTAGAGTGGGAGAGAGAGAGAGGGAAGAGGGAGAGAGAGAGAGAGAGACAGAGAGCTATGCAGGGAGAGGGCTGTATTTATGGGCCTGGCAGGGGCTGGCCAGTGCCGTGCTTGGGCTTTATTGGAGGAGACTATGAGGTAGTATTCCTATAGGGAGAAATTATTCATGCTCAGGTTTAAACTTTGCGCACACGTGAAACCGTATGGGGAGAAGCCGGAGCTTAGGGCCTTTGTTATCTTTGTGTGGTTCTATATAGTGTTCAGTGCCATCTTGGGCGATGCCCTTCTGACTGTTCCATATCCTATGAGGTCCATTTGGTCAAGCATCAAGATAAGGTTCTGGATCCCCTTATTGATTTTTTTACCTCAATGATATATCTAGGGTTGTTAGGGGGTATTTAAGTACCCAGTTATGATACTGTTATAGTCAATATCCTTTTTTAGTTTACTTTGTAGTTGCTTTATAAATCCAGGTGCTCCTGTGTTGGATGCATATATATTTAGGATAGATATTTCTTGTTGATGGATTAACCTTTACCATTATGTAATATCCTTTTGTATCTTTTTACATTTTTGATAGCTTGAAGTTTGTTTTGTCTGATATTAAAATTGCTACTCCTGCTTTCTTTTGCTTTCATTTCACATGAAAGTTTATTTTCCATCCCTTGAGTATGTGGGTGTCCTTTGTAGTGAGATGTGTTTCCTGGAGGCAGCATATTGTTGGGTCATGGTTTTTTGTTTTGTTTTGTTAAAACCAGTTTGCCATTCTATGTCTTTTCAGTAGTACATTTAATCCATTGACATTCAGGCTAATTATTGAAATGTGAGAATTTATCCCTGTCATGAGGCTCTTATAAGTCTGATCTGTATTCTCTTAACTTTTGAGTTGATATATGTGTGTGTTTTCAATGTTGCAGTCATGTGGTGTATTGCGTTGATTCTGTTTTCCCGCATTCTTGGAAAGTGCGTAATTGTATCTCCTCCTCCTCCTCCTCCTTCTTTCTCCTCCTCCTCCTCCTTCTCCTTCACTTAATACCTTCTCTAGCATCTCCTGTAGAGCTGGTCTGGAAGCAGCATATTATTTTAGGGACTGGATGTCTGGAAAGGAATTTAATTCTCCATCATCAATGAAGCTAAGCTTGGCTGGGTAGGAAACTCTTGATAGAAATTGTTTACCTTTGAGGACTTTGAAAACTGGATTCCAGTTCCTTCTAGCATGTAGTGTTTCTGCTGACATGTCTGTTGCTATTCTGATCAGTCTTCCCCAGTAGGTAGTTTGACCTTTCTTGCTGTCTTTAGAAATTTTTTTTTATACCTACTTTGTGTAGGGAAATTACTATGTAATTAGTGATTGGTTCTCATTTGATTTCTTGCTGGTGCTCTTTGAATCTCCTGTGTTTGACTGGTCACATCTCTGGTGAGATGGGGAAAGTTTTCTTGGATAACTTCCTGAAATATTTGTTCCAAGTTGTTCTCCATTTCCCTTTCTTCTTCTGGGATACCAATCAGGTGTAAGTTTGGACTCTTGATATAGTCACACATCTCTTAGAGACTTTGTTCTTTCTGAGTTTTCTTTCTATGTTTTTAACAAACCAAATTAATTCCATGTTTTGGTCTTCAAGCTAGGAGATTCTTTCTTCTGCCTGGTTGATTCTGCTTTCCATGCTTGTCATCTTGTTATTTCCTGGATATAGTTTTTATGACCAAAACCTCTATTACAAGTTCTTTCAGTGTTGCATCTTATCCTTCTTGAGTTTCATTCACTCTTTCCATCCATTCCCTAATCCCTGTTACCTTCTATGGTGAATCATCGGTGATTTCCAGAGGGACTATCCCAAAAGCACAAATTTTGGAGGGACAAGATGATGAATGTGGATTCATCACCTCCACAAAATTTGTGCTTTTGGGATAGTCCCTCTGAGTAATGACCAGCCTCTTAGTAACTAAGCCATTGGTCACAGAGATTGGGCCTGTTGATCCATAGTGAGTAAGCCAGAGCACTTCCCTACCCAGTTTTCAAGATGGTGACAGGGTGCCTGTTTCATCTTCTCCAGTGGGACACTGCCTCTGGCTCACTCACTGACTGAAACTGCAATCATTGCTGCCAGTATCCAGCCTGGTGCTGCAGTCGTCAGGCAGTCTGGCAATGGCCATTGCTCCCAGCAGTTTTCCCCAGGAAAAAGTTTGTTGATTTTAGAAAATGGGGCTCAGCTTCTATGTCCGAGGAGACACTAGGGTCCAAGCAGAGCAGCTGCCAGCACCAACCACTTCACCAGGAGAGCCCTGGCCACTTGCTCCCAAGTCTCCATTCAGTCAGCCACGCACATACCCACTTACAAAGAGATATGCATGAAAATTTGTTCATACACTTGCTTACTCACACAGGGACTCACACAGTCCACCTGGCTCCCCCACTATCTTTTTTCTCCTCTGTTTAAAAATTAATGAGGAGCCAAAAGAGATTTTGCTTTTGTGGGTTATGTCTATCTATATTTGCCACTAAAATTTAAACTGAGAAATAAACAAGTTAATTTGTTGAAAATAACAATAATATACCCATTACATGTTAATATATCTTTATGAAAAATAGCCATATTTCCCCCCCAAAATTGATAAGAATAGCAGCATTGTTTTATACTTTTGTAAATCTCTTTAATATTTAAAGATAAGTGAGTTGAAGAGATCTGGGTTCTCATATCTGCATTCAGTCTGTTCTAAAAACACATCATGTACCCTCTAGGAAACTCCACTGTTCACCTGGGAGAGCATGAGAGTGAGAAATGCAGTAACATCTTACAATTATGAAAATAGATTTGACCTTACAGACTCCCTGAAAGGGTGACAGGGAATCACAGGTGGTACTTTGAGAAATGCTTGCTTGAAACAACTTACAAATTTCCAATAATCAAGAATGTTATTAAATTATTCACAATATGAGTACTATTAAACAAGAACTCACACAAATCTTGTTAACTGAATCTAATTTTCATGTCTTTTTATTCCCTTGTCATGTTAGCAGAAGTACTCTTCCTCTTTCTAAGAATAATCTTGCACTTCTGCATTTCTCCTCCAGCTTGTTAGATGATCTTTCCACTCACTCCACTCCAATCACTCCCTTATACAGGTTCCTTCCAGTAACTTAAGGCTACCCAAGGTTTTCTCATATTTAAAAAAAACAAAAACTCTTCCCATCTACTTATCTCTTTCCCCTTCCTTTTTCAATTATAGACAGAGTTCTTATCCTCTCCCACTTTCAAAAGTAATAGATAACAACAAAAAAATTACAGCTTGGTGTGGCAGTGTATACCCGTGGTCCCAGTTACCCAGAAGGCAGAAGCAGGAGGGTCATTTGAGTCCAGGAGTGCAAGTCCAGACTTAGCAATATAGTGCAACCATGTCTCTTAAAAAAATACGAGTTATGTGCAATATGCAATATACAAAGAGAAAGTACCCTGTGGTTTCCAACCACCTCCCCTACTAAAATAACCACAACTCATAGTCTAGTTTTTTTTGTTGTTGTTTTTTCCAGTTGGAGCCTCACTCTGTCACCCAAACTGGAGTGCAGTGGCCACTTCCGGCCACTGCAGCCTTGACCGGCTGGGCTCCAGCGATCCTTCCACCTCAGCCTTCCAAGTAGCTGGAACTACAGGCACGCGCTACCATGCCTGGCTAGTTTTTTGATTTATTGTAGAGATGAGGTCTCGCCAAGTTGCCCAGGTGGGTCTCGAACCCGCAGGCTCAGGCAATCCATTCACCTCGGCCTCCCCAAGTACTGGGATTACAGGCTGAGGCACCGAACCCAACTGTTTTTTGTTTTTTTTTTAATAAACTAATTACACATACTGTTCTGAACCTTCCTTCCTAAATATGCATGTGTCCGCACACATATGTCTGCTGTTAGAAACGATATGAATAGATATGGTACATATACTTTGGGACACTTTTTAAGTATTATGCACAGATCTAGAAATTGGGCTACTTGGATCATAAAGCATGAATATTTTAAACGTTAATGAATATTGCCAAATTCCTTTCTAAGAGTCTTTATCAGTTTTTACTACCACTGAGAGCTTAAGGCCAGAATCCTTGAGAGAAGAGCTGTCTATAGCAATTCTCACTTTTGTACCTCTCTAGTCACTCTCTCTCTATTCACTTCTCAGCCCATTTTTATCTAGCTCTATCTGAATCACTCCCCTAAAATTGTTCTTGCCAAAAATGACTAACACACTCTCCTAGTTTCTAAATTCAGGGGAAGTTTTTAGTCCTCCCCCTATGCGCTGATCATCCTCTCCTTTTGTAAAGGTTCTCTTCCCTATCGTGACATCAGACATCCCTGTTTTTTCTCCTACAATACCTTCAGGTATTGTTCTTACTTCTCACCTTCTTACTCTACATTCTTTCCTTGATCTATCTCCTCCCCCTCCATGGTCTTGCCATTTAGACATCAGTGTTTCCAAAGTCAGTCCTTTGTCCTAATCTTGAGATTCACTTCATACTAGACCTGCCAAATGGCATACTGCACAGGAAACTCTACATTCCAGAATTGACCTCTTCATTCCTCACTGTAACATACACACAAAACCTTATGTTCCCTTTCTCAGCCGATAATACCAGTATCTATCCAGGTAAGCTTGACCCATCTGCCCCTTACTTCCTCCACCCTCTACTCATAAATCCCTCACCATTCATATCCAATTAATCACAAGTCCTGTCATTTCTTCTTACAAAATATTTTTGTTTTCAGTCTAACAACTTTGTATCCCCATTGCATGACCATACTTCAGATCAACAGCATCTCTTTACCTTTGACATTCACAACTGCACTAAGCTTTCCTGACCCAGGGGTGTGGGTCTCTTCCCCTGGGTAGCCCCTCACTCTCTTTACCAACCACTGAATAATAGCTGCCAAAGATATCCACACCCTAATCTCTGGAATGTTACTTTATATGTTGCTTTTAGCAAAGTCTTGAAATAGGGAGATTATCCTGGATTTTTAGAGTAGACCCTAAATGTAATATCACAAATGTCCTTAAAGAAAGAATGAGAGGGACATTTTACTACAAAAAAAGGAAAAGAAAAAAGAAAGCAAGTGAACAAGGAAATAAAGAAAAATGTGAAGATGCCATGCCACTATCATTAAGGTGGAGGAAGGAATCAGGAGCCAAAAGATGCAAGGAGTGCAGCTGTAGAAGCTGGAAGCTAGAAAAGGCAGAGAAATTGATTTTCCTCTCAGATTCCCCAAAAGGAACCAGTCCTGGCAACCTTGACTTTAGTGCAGTATAATTCTGGCCTCCAGAACTGGAAGAGAATAAATGTATGTGTTTAAAGCCACTGTTTGTGTTAGTTTGTTATACCTGTAATTTAAAACTAATAACCCCATCATTATCACAGTTTTAACTCCTGGTCTTACAATTGCTATTTAAGCGTCCAGGTTCCCCACTAAAGGATAATCTCTTTGATGACAAGAAATTTTGTCTTATGCAGAATGACTTTCAGTAAGCCTAGCACAGTGGCTGTTACAAACGTGCTAACTGATATTTCTTGAATATTGATAAGCAAATCATGGCATACCTCCATAATAGAATATGTATAAATCTTTAACATGGGATTACAGAAAAATTAATATCATTGCAAAGTGAGAATATACTTAGTGCAAATTGTGAGTTTACAAAAAATATATACACTATGCTTCAAAATTTATATATACGTGAAATTTAATAAAAATGATCAGCTAATTTAGACTTTTATGAAAGGTCTCACCTTTGACATCTACCACTGCACTAAACTTTCCTGACCCCGGGGTTTGGGTCTTTTCGCATGCGCCCCCTTCCAGTCCTCTTCACCCATCACTGAATAATGACTGCCAAAGATATCCACAACCTAATCACTAGGTGTTGAGATTGCAATCATCTTTTTTATCTTTCAAACTATCTGTTTTTACATTTGTTTCTATAATGAACAGATATGTTCTAACAGAAAAAAAAATGTGATACTTTAAAAAGAATACTCTAACAATATTTAAGCTGGCCATAAGTCAATAACATAGTACTGCTCTTAAAAAGGTAAACTCTTGCACAGGATGTGAAATGAATAGCTTCTTCATGGTGAGTAATGATCAATACCAATATTTTTAATGCTTTCAAATGAACTCGTTAAGAATTAGTAACCCTTTACGGACAGGAAAAAAAAATCAATTGAAGTTATTTAAAGAGCAACCCCCTTTGCAGATATCACTTTCATCTTGTGCATATGTAAAATAGATAGTCATTAGGGAATAGTACTAATGCACTTCAGAGTTCCTGAACAATATAGCCTTATTTAGCAACCACTAAAGTAGTTTAGTTTCTGGAAGTGAAGCCAGTAGGACTAAGACTGAGCTGAAGCTATAGACAAGAAAAAAGAAGACGAAAGCTTCAGATTCCTAAGGAAATTATTGATTTTCACACTAGTAAAATCCTTCACTATCCACAACCATAGCCATTTCCCATATGGAAAAAATCAGATCTCCTTTTTATTGCTTTTTAATTTCCTGTCCCAAACCATAGCCACCCTCTCTTACCTCTTCTCCCTCAATATAGATGCAAGATTCTGAATACCCAGTTTTGTTAAAATAATACTGAGCAATTAGATACAAGGCTCTAGTCTTTCCAATCATGTCATGGGCAGAATCTGTGCTTTTTTCAAGTCAGGTCTCAGAAGACAGCTCCACTTCAGCTAATCAGAGAACTCTCCTTGTTGACATGAGACAGCCACTCAATGCAGCTAATGGCATACTCAAACCAGATAAGGCAGAGAAAGCATGACTGGCTTTTCCCCAGAAGAAGGAAGTTTGACTATTGCTATCAGTTATCAATCACAGAAACATAACTCTTCAATTATTTAACCTGAGAGCAAAGTACAAGGGTATACCTTTTCTTCCTGCAAATTCTAATAGCTGTTCTTAAAAAACCAAGTGGCATATATGATGTATTTACTCTATGAAGCCTTCAGTTATCTTTCAAATGCATGATTCTTATTGTTTTGTGATGTGTTTAGAGAGTGAGGGAGTTTGTTAGATGATCAGATGTTCTGATTGTTCAGAAAATATATAAATAGATGGGATGTAATATGGATTTGTTTTCCTGGACTTTACCAATCAGAAATAATATTCCATCCTGTGGACCTTGTATTTTTGTGTGATTTATTAAGAGACAACTGAGTAACTGTATGCTCCAGAGTTTCACAGGGAGAACCTGTGCTTTGCATAGGCTGTCAAACCTTAATTTCTGTCTTACTGAAATGAAATAAGAATTATTAGTACTTCCTATACCATTTGTATACGGTATCAATAACTATTTTTAAAAGTTGTTTTACTGCTGCAATTTGCTTCCCATTAACTTTTTGTTCAGTGAGTTTGCAGTGATTTATATGTCATATCAGGTGTGGAGAAAGCATTTTTTAGCCTAATACAAACAGACTATTTTCAGAGACTCAGATAAAATCTTTTACATGCTTGCCTCCGGGCAAGCATATATATATATATATATATATATATAGACTCACATTTTGGCATAAGCATACTTCAATTCAATGCCATATATACAAAAATATTTCCTCAAATATTCCTTGAATTTCAAAAAAACAAAATATTTAGAATGCTAGTAAAGAAGAAATGCAAGAACAATGCACGAGCAGTAGCAAACTTACTACCTCTTATGGGAACATTTCCTTTTAGTAACCATGGGATACCCTATAACTTTTAAAAAGCCAACCTATCCTTTGAGATTGTAGGTTTTTTACTAGAAAATACTGTATAACTTCCCAATGGGGTGGAAGAGAAAGAAAGATTTGAAAGTAGTGGCTTAGCTGACATCCTGAGCACATTCTTTTAAAAATATAGATATACACAATTGCTTCAGATAGCCTTATCCATATTGTTAGATTTCTTGACTTAATGATGTTGTACCTCTTCCTCCACAAGAAATGTAATAATAAAATATACTATTCATTCATTCTAGAAATTGCTAGTGACATGTACCATGTGTCAGTCACTGTTATAGAGAGTAGAAATGCAATGAAAAATATAAAATTCCTATTTTAAGAGAAAAAGGTAATACATTAAGGTTGTAATGTATAAATTTATTTAAGTGACTAACCAAATGGTGATTAGTGTTATGAAGAAACCAAAGCAGGACAGTGGGTTTCAGATGGATTAGGGAAAGAAAAACCTACTTTAGATTTTTTTTAATGGTTAGGGTATGTTTTTAAAAAACAAGCTACAAGAGATTCTCCCAATAAAGAGAAGGAGCATGCCAAGTAAAGATTTAGAGGAAGAGCTCTAAAGGAAGAACAAGGACCAATGTTCCAAGGTCTTTGGAACAGATTAGTTTTTCATGTTTAAGGGATCAAAAGATGGCCAGTGTTATTGAAAGGTAGTGAATGAGGGCAAGGGAGATATGAGCCGGAACCAAAGTAATATGCAGAGGCCAAAATCGAACAGGCCTTTGGTGAAGAGTATTGATTTTGTGTTATGTGTAATGGAAGTCACTGGATACATTTAAGCAGAGAACTAATATGGTGTCGTGTGATTTATGTGTTTGAATATCACCACATCTCCTGTATCTTGATTGGTGAAGGGCAATAGCAGAGAGAGGCATTTAACAGACTGTTCCGTGGATGATGCCTCTGACTAACTACAGTGGTAGGGCAGGAATAGTCATATTTCAAATGAACAGTCATATTTCAAAAGTAGAACTGATAAGATTTGGGGAGCAAGACAAAGACCAAGAAGAAAAAGTCCAAATGAAGCAGAACGTCACTTCACTGAATGACATCTGTGAGGCATATGATTGGCTCTGGCATATTTGAATCCACTAAGGAAGTTCTAATACATAGCACCTCCTAAGGGCTTTCTCTGATAATGTCAGCCATTGCTGGAGTGTATTCTTTGCTTAAGGATTTATGTTATGCAGAGCTCGAAACCTCCATCCAAAAGTCAGGGGCAAGCTATGCATATGTCTTGGAAGCTTTTGGTGAACTTACTGCCTTCATCCAATTTTGGTCATCTTTACTTTTCATTGAGCAACAGGACAGGTCATGTATGTGAACGCATTTACGAAATATTTTATCATACTACTTTGGCCAAATTGTGAACCCCCATACGAGACAGAGAAGTTGATCTCAACCACTTGCATATGTGAGTAAAGGACTTCGCCCTTCAGATTCTAATCAAGAGACATCATAGGCTATTTTTCAAGCCCTATTAACCTAATATTTTAAATTTTCAGTGAATCAACCTATTTGTGGGTAGTATTCATTCCCATTTCTAGTAATATTCAATTTTTAAACTTAGGGCCTTTTATCACTCTGAATGTTACATTCATTTATTTCAGATTGATTTTACTCACACATTTTATTTTAAAAATTGGTAACTTCAGGTTCATAATCTACTAACTGTAAAGTGTTAGGGGGCAATGAACCTAGAATAAGAATCTAAATCTTGATAGTTTAATTCTATTCCATTCACTTCAGTTATAAATCACCTAAATGTTAAAAACTGTGGGGATATAAAAATAAAGTCTTGTTTAATGAGCTTATATTCTTTTGAGAATCTAAGACATGTATAAATAGTTTAGGCAAAAATGATATTCCATGAGAAATGGATCAACAAATGCTAAATATTTCCAAGGTGAAAGAGCACATATTTGAATTGAGTTTAAGCAACAGTTTCTTACAGAAAGTGACTGTCAAGATAGACTTTGAAAAATTGGATTTTGACAAACAGAAATATAAAGGCATATACAAGAGAGCATTTCATGTGTTGAAAACAGCATGAGCAAAGTTCTGGGAACAGGGAAACAAGAACTGTTCTCTACTCATATGTGAATGCCACTCCTGGAGTTGCACAACAGGCAGCCTTCATTTTCTCCACATAAGCAGAAGAGAAACTTGTTGGGTAGAGCTTGAGGATTTAGATCTAACTCTGGGATATCCTTTATGAACATTTTCAGAACCTATGGCATCACTCTAGTCATAGGGTAGAAAGGGGTAGAAAAAAATAAAAGTAGAATAATTTAGAAGCTACTGTGTAAAATCTATTCTTTAGCAATTAGAAAATGGTTGTATTTTCTTAAATGTAGGTTTGATTATTATTTCTTAAACAATGGACTTCTGTCCTATCGAGAATTATCCCTGAACAGTGATTCTTGCAATAATCTGTTCTTGTGATATAATTAGCATAATGTTACATTTCACCTTCTATGCTCATTTTCTCTATAGGCACTTTAACATTTATTAACTGCATATGATTTGGAGGACCAGAGTGCAGGATATCTTCAGTTAGGCCAAGGTCTTGACCCTAGTTTCAAATATATGTGGGTAGCTATTTTATTATTAAAGGTAAAGTAAAAAAGCTAGGTATACATAGGTAAGTACGCAAAAAATACCCATGGAGTAGTTAAATAAATTTAACTATTATATCAATGAATATTAACTATTATATAAATATCCTACTATGCAATTTTTAGGGACTAAACTAGACTAATGAGTAGGTTCGAAGTTAGCTAATATCACAGTTTAAATAAAATGTCATAAAGTAGCCGGGCTCAGTGGCTCAGCCTGTAATCCCGCGCTTTTGGGAGGCTGAGGTGAGTGGATTGACTGAGCCCGCGGGTTCGAGACCTGCCTGGGCAGCGAGACCTCATCTCTACAATAAATAAATTTAAAAAATCAGCTGGGCATGGTAGCGCATGCCTGTAATTCTGGCTACTCGGAAGGCTGAGGCGGAAGGCCGGAGCCCAGCAGGTCGAGGCTGCGGTAGCCGGGAGCGGGCACTGCACTCCAGTCTGGGTGACAGAGTGAGACTCCAACTCAAAAAAAAAAGTCTTAAAGTCTCAGATGTAGTTGCTATTAAATATTCTGATCATTAAAAAAAGTAAATCTATCTAGCTTTAGTTTTCAGTGACCTTTTTGGGACAATTATCTCATTTAATCATCAAAACCAATCTGAAGAATAAGCAAAGCAAATATTGTTCCCACTTTATGATCAGGAAAGTGAGAATTGGAAAGATGAAATATTTTTCCCAAAGTTAGCCAAAAAAGACACTCATTAAACCATTCATTTGAAAAATGCTAGCTCTGTGCCTGCCTGGAACAGTGCTAAGTAACTGTCTACACCAGAAAAAACAGGATATACCCAGGTCCTTCAGGAACCACATCATCATCTTGAATCTGTCATCAAAACCTGAGATATGTATGAAAAAACTGTGACGGTAACAGACTGTGGAAAAGGCACTATAATATCAAGTCAGAAGGCCTAGATTAGAAGTCAACTCTAGTGGTTAAGATCCATTTGGGAAAAAAAAAATTACTGAAACCATGCCAAGTTTCTGTTTTCTCAGCAATTAAATGAGAGTGACTCTGAAATGGAATTTCTAGGACCTTCCAGTATCAAGAATGCAATGAAATATAGAGCATTAAGAATTGATACTTAAGCCGGGCTCGATGGCTCAGCCTGTAATCCCGCGCCTTTTGGGAGGCTGAGGTGAGTGGACTGCCTGAGCCCACAGGTTCAAGA
>NW_007248742.1:374836-470278 GCF_000164805.1 Carlito syrichta
GGCTGAGGCAGAAGGATCGCCGGAGCCCAGCAGGTCGAGGCTGCGGTGGACGGGAGCGGCCACTGCACTCCAGTCTGGCCGACAGAGTGAGACTCCAACTCAAAAAAAAAAAAAAAGAATTGATACTTAGAGGTCCAAAGTCAAAATTTATATTATTGTATGATGAATATACCATTTCTATGAGCTTGCTACTTTGGTAAGGTATACACTTTAATTTTTAATTTTATTTTTTGAGCCAAGGTCTCACTATGATAACTTAGACTGTAGTACAGTGGTACAATCACAACTCACTGCAGCCTGAAATTCCTGGATCCAGACAATTCTCCAGCCTCAGCCTCCTGAGTAGCTGGGACTACAGGCATGTGCTACCATGCCAGGCTAATTTTTTTAATCTTTTTTAAATAGAGATGAGGTCTCACTATGTTGCCTGGGTTGGTCTCGAACCACTACGCTCAAGTAGTCCTCCCACCTCGGTTTCCCAAAATGCTGATATTACAGGTGTGTGCCACTGAGCCCAGTCAACACACTTAAAAAAAAAAATTCTGATAATAGCAGATATTTTATTTATTACTTACTTGCATTTAAGTCATGCAAATTAACACTACCCAAAGCTCAACCAAAATCTTAACAATAGTATTTTTTCAACAAAAATGTATTGAACTCTTAGAGGAGAAAAAAACTAAAAGGAACACTCTTGTCCTCAAGGAGTTTAGAAGAGGGATAAAAGAAGAAAACCAGAATGAAAACAACCAATCATAATGTACTTGCCTACTAAGTCAATCAGGCCTTAGAGGTCAGAAAATCTCCACCAAATCTGATGTGGAAATTAGAAAGAAAATGGCAGAAGTTGAAGTAAGACTATAGCCGAGAGAAGGCCAGTTAACTCTTTCCTAGAAGACCTAACATGGCATTTGTGCCTAACCTGATTAAATTCCAGATCCTGTTCTCAGTTTTGCAAGCTCAAAACATATTTTCAACATTCAGCTGAGAGGATTCATCTGTCACATGGGTACACATACATTCCAAGACTAACAAATAGAATCAGAATGCAATACTATTTTTAAGGGCAAGAAATAGAACTGTTAGTGGACCTCTATGATTTCTTGAGAAATAGATTATCTTCCAATAGTCATATTTGTGCTATAACCTAAATTTTAAATTAAAAAAACACAGAATATGGGTGAGTGGTCATCTTCCCATCAAAGATACTGTAATTGAGGTTTTACCCTTGAGTACTCATCTCACCCACAAATGCATGAGTGCATACTACAAGGGTCAATTCTCTGACGTTCTGCCACCTATTTTAACTAGTTAATTCTTTAGTATGTTAATACTCCCGAAAAAACTAGTTATTTCTCAAGTTATGAAATATTTCAAATGTACAGAAAATGACAAGATTCCATGTACCACACATACATGATATTAATATTTTACCATATTTGTTTCAGACTTTTTTTTTTTAAGGAATAAAATACAGGCCGGGCTCCATGTCTCCGCCTGTAATCCCAGCACTTTGGGAGGCTGAGGCAAGTGGATTGTCTGAGCCTCAGGTATGAGACCTGCCTGGGCAACTTGGAGAGACCTTGTCTCTACAATAAATTAAAAATTAGCTGGACGCGGTAGCGTGCGCCTATAGTTCAGCTACTTGGAAGGCTGAGGCGGAAGGATCGCCTGAGACCAGCAGGTCGACACTGGGATGGGCGTGAGCATGCCATTGCACTCTAGCCTGAGCAATAGAGTAAGACTACAACTCAAAAAAAGAAAGAAAGAAAGAAAGAAAATACAGAAAAATAGAACTATTGCTCTCTCTCATCACTATCCCTTTTTTCTCCTGGTAAATATAAATCATTCCCAAGAATTTTTTTTAATCTTACTACTTATAGATATACTCACAAATAATGATGTCATTTCACAAGTGGTACTACACTGCTCATATCCATTTGAAATTTGAGGGTTTTTTTCTGAACATACAGTTTTTGAGATACATCCATGTCAATATGTTGCACAACATTTGGCATGATGCACCATAGCAGAAAAATGGAAGAAAGCTAAGTCTTTATCAGGATGGAGTAGATTATTTCTTTAAGATAACTGCAGATCTATCTTTTGATCCTTTCTGATTTTTTCTTTCACCTTTCCGATGAGTTTTTATTGTTAGTTAAGTCATGACTCAGGGTTCCAGGGCAGGTATAATCACATACGCAGGTCTCTCTCTGTCACCTGGGGAGAAGAACAAAGGACAGAGAAGAAGTGGGGTGAAGCCAGTTCAGATCTTTCCAAGAAATGTGCCTACTGCCCAGAAGTCATCCCAGGTTGAGATCCAGAATACAGGGCATAGGGATTTATACACATGCTGGTACCATTTGCACACAGAGACTTAACACCCTTCAGTGGTCATTGCTTTCTCACAGCGGAGGAAGTTCAGGTAGTTCCACCAGCAGTTTGGTTCTAGTTGGGGAAATAGCTGTAAAAGAGACAGTTCTGTAGTTCTTGGTTTCAGTCGTGATGTCTTCTGCCACAGCACTGACTCCCAGATGTCCCTAAATTTAGCTCACTGCAGCCCAGCGTGACCCTCAGCAGAGATTGTCATGATTTTTTAATTTATTGGGCAGAGAGAATCCTATCATATTTTTGGAGAAAAAATGGCATTTCCCCCCCCCCCCCAGTATTGTTCATACAAGTAACACCTGCAAAATGTCAGGGAAAACAAGTAACGTGCATTAATAGCAAGGAAATGATTATGATCGGAAAAATGGCCCTACCTGTCCTGGGCAGAATTTCTCCAAACTACCAATTCCATGAAACATTTTTAAAATGCTGGATGTTTGAAAAAGCTCATTGAAAATACCTGGTTAGATTTTTAAAGGAAAGGTTTGGTGAACTAAGCTATCATAACACTGAGTGGCAGTCTATTTGTTGACTGAGATAAGAACAAACTGGTTGTCTGAATCTTAAAAATGTGCTTTTAAGCTTTTAAAAGCTTAAGAAAGCTTTTAAAAATGGTGGTAGAAAATGTGTTCTTAACTACAGGGTGGGTTGTCCTTTTTAATTTGTGTTCAGCCAAGAGGAAGCTATCAGACTGAAATAATACTCATCCCTATCTAAGATTTGCTTACTCCTGCCCCACTTTCAGTTTTTGTAAGGGTTAAGAAGAGTATCATGAATTTAGGAAGAAAGAATGTTTTTGAAAAGGGCCAGACCACAAAGGGGCTCATCTTCTCTTATTTCCCAGAGAATATTTTGAGACAATTCTGTCTAAACTCACCTGTATTCCTAAAAACCCTCTCCTTCTTTGATTATATTATTTTTCATTATACAATGACACGAGGAAACTACTTAAAAGACTCCAGTTTTGCTGTTTTACTTTCTCAGATGTGGTATGCTGGTGTCTTGCAAGAGTTAACATCCAGTTAGTTGCACAATTAACCACACTTGAAAGTAACTTTCACCGGGCTCGGTGGCTCAGCCTGTAATCCCGCGCCTTGGGAGGCTGAAGTGAGTGGATTGCCTGAGCCTGTGGGTTCAAGACCTGCCTGGGCAACTTGGTGAGACCTCATCTCTACAATAAATCAAAAAAATTAGCCGGGTGTGGCAGCGCGCGCCTGTAATTCCAGCTACTCGGAAAGCTGAGGTGGAAGGATCGCCGGAGCCCAGCAGGTCGAGGCTGCAGTGGCCGGGAGAGGCCACTGCACTCCAGTCTGTGCCACAGAGTGAGACTCCAACTCAAAAAAAAAAAAAAAAAAGAAAGTAACTTTCATCATCCTAGAGAAAAGAGTACTGGTTATAAATAACCTAAGTTAAACACATGGAATGTTGAACTCCTTTTCTAAACTCAGAAACAATCCCTTCTCAAAGAATAATTGAACTTTGGAGTTGGAGAATCTCCTAGTGATCCAATAATCCAGTTGGAAATTATCTGTTGCTATAAAACTCCTTTTTCACTTATAATAATTATGAGTAATGTTGATTAAATATTTAGGTTAGGCCAGATCTTGTACAAATTATTTAATCAGGAGAACACTATGAGTTAGGGACTATTATTATCTCTATTTTTGCTTTATTTTTTTAAAGGAGAGACTGAAGATCAGAGACTTCTCCAGGTTTACACAATAGATGATACCAAGTACTCCTTCCAAGTCTGACAACAAAACCCTGTTTTCCTAAAATCTTTGTGAAACTTTCTCCCAGTTAATAATTTTTCATGCATACAAAAAAGTTAAAATGCAGTCTTAATAATTATTTTAGGAGGGACAAAAAACCCTAAAGAACCTATTTGAAGTCTTCACCATTGACCCAGGACACATTACACCTTTATTCCTACACAGAGTGGGACATGGTGAATTTTATCGCTAAAGAAATAAATAACTCTGAAAGGTAATGCACACTTCTACATTACGGTCAGAAATTTTCTTCATACATAAACCTCACATATGTAGGATTTAGATGGGAAACAAGAGCATAGTTTGGGGCTACTATGAATATACAAATTTAAAACAAAAAATATAAAAAGGTGGGAACTTAGCTACATCTGGCATGTCAACAAGAATTTTCAGAGAAATTTTTGTAGAAATGATCTTAGAGGGTAAGACTAGAAAAGTAGAAGTGTAAATAACACATGAGCTGGGGTTTAGAAGCTAGGTTGGAAAGAGTGTAACGGAAAATACATCAAAAGCCTAGAGTGGCAGGTTCTCCTCTTTCCCTTGGAGATACTGCAGAAGCCACAAGACGTTCTAAATCTTCACACATGCTATGTCCACTGTTTGCACCACCAATTCCCACTCACTACCTATTATTAACTCTCCTACTTCGAAGTTTTGGCTTAACCATCAATTCCAGCAGACTGTCCTGAGCCCACATCTTGGAATCGTCCATGCTCCTCTTCTGTGCTCCTATAGAACTGTGTATTTCTTCTACCACTGTGTATTGCAGATGTTCATTACTTGTCTTTAGTCTCCTCTAAACTGCAAACCCCAAGTCTCCTTTTCTCACGGTTACACCCCAGAACTCAAAACAATGCCAGTGCATAGTTGCCACTAAATATTTCCTGAATGAACTCAGCGCAGGTCAGGTGCTAGCAGATGACTAGGAATCTTCAGCCTTGTCATGAGAATTCATGCCTTTGCCAGGAGGGAGCTGGACTGAAGGCTGTTTTTTGCTATTGGTATTAGTTTTATATTGCTGCTGTAACAAACTACCAATATTTAGCAGCTTAAAACAATACACATATATTTTCTCACATTTCTAAAGGTCAGAAGTCTGACACAAAGTCTCATGGGGCTAAAATTCTAGGTGTGGCAATTCTGCATTCTTTTCAAGGGGCTCTGGGCAGACTTTATTGCCTTGTTCATTGAGGCTATTGCCAGAATTGTGTTCCTTGCAGTTGTAGTACTAAAATTCCCCTTTCATGCTGCTGGCAGCTGAGAGTTGTTACCAGCTTCTAAGGGCTGGCTACACACACTCCTTGGCTTCTGGACCACTTACTTCAGGTTCAAAGCCAGCAAAAACAGATAGAACCCCTCTCACACGTTTCGTCTGTCCCTCCTCTTCTCTTGATAATACAGGGTGATCTCTTTATTTTTATTTTTTTATTACATAGACTATATATTGTCATTGCCAAAATTCTAACAATTAATATCTGCAGTTGTGTTAAGAGTAAGAAGTTGATATAAAAAGCAAGTCAGTTGATTAGCAACCATAATTTCATTTATAACTTTGCCTCAACATATTCACTGGATTGCAGCATAGTCATAAGCATAACAGTGGGTTGAAGATCATGGGGTCAAAAATCCTGCCTGCCACACTGCTAATGCCTCAGAATTTATTTCTTCATCACCTGGCAAGGGTAAATGAATGAATTTTCTGTAAAGGAAAGTTTAATGGCTCTTCTGTAGCTGTAAACATGCTTGAAGCAAAAGTGAATATAATTGACTTTTTTAAAACAAAGACCACACCAGTTGTTTTTATTTCAGGATGATAGCTTCTTAATGGTTGAAAGAGAGAGAAAAAGATGTCTTGTAAAAATTTCTCCTGGCTGAAGAAAATTATCACCTCTGCCCACATGAAAATCTTCCATTTAGATGCAATTCTGGTATTCTTGGGTTATTTTTCAGATGTTCAAACAGTATAATGATTTTTATATGTTTCTGCTTAGAAACCTGCCATCTACCATTTCTGTCTGTGTCCATTGTGGCCATCATTTATTTGCTGAGCAATGTGACTTATTATTTCATCCTAGACATGCCTTCTCTGACAAGCAATGCTGTTGTTCCTGTAAAAACACACACACACACACACACACACACACACACACACACAATATGCCGGTCTTTCCCTCTGCTGAGATTTTTTTTCATAAGGGGAAAATGTGAGCCATTTGCCTCTCTCTTTGCCAGATTCATTTTTGAAAATAATGAGGAAAATATAGTATGGGAACATTGTAACAATGTAATAAGGTAATATACATAAAGCTTACAAGAGAGTTTGGCATAGTAATAAAAATTCACACACCACAATTCTTGGTATACTATCTTCAAATCAGTAAGAAATACATATGATTGTCACAATTATCAACTAAAGAACACACTGTGCGTACCAAGAATTCTCAGGAGGTGTGGTTCTTATTCTCTATGGCAAGTTAAGACAGGCCCACAAAAACAGGCATAGGAGTTCCTGGTCAAATCTGCTCAAAAGCATGCTGGTCAAGAGGGCCAGCAGATGGGGATTTCCCAATGATGTTTGTGCTACTATATCCATAATGGGTGGTTTTTAAGAGTTCTGAGTCAATTCATCCAATGTACTGCCCAACAAGCTAATACTGTGTCTACAACAAATTCATATAAGGAGGCTTGCAGATAAGAGTTGTGTCAGGGATTAATTGTGTCCTCAATATCCTAATACATGGACTACTTTCATTCCTTTTCTTTTTAAACCTTTTATTTCCATCTTTGGTAATACTCCAGGTTAGATATCCCTAGGTCGGCCCCACAACATGCCAGGTTTCTAAATAGATATTCTAACTTCCTGTAACATCAAGAAAAAAAAGTAAAAAGAAGAAAGATATTTTGAAACCTAACATGACTGCACAGTGTGGCCTAATGTGCCTTTATAAATATAGCATTAAGGACTTGAGAGGAACTGAACCTAGAGAAATGTTTGCAAACATGCACGATATAAATATTAACTACTTTTATTTTAAGTTGTGATTAGATAACTCAGAGTTCATAGTTATTTCTCTACTAAAACCATAGGAATCATCATCACAGGACAAATTTTGAATTATCTGTACCATTTATCAAATTCTTAAGTAGCACTGCATCCATTTCATTCCAAATCTTGTACCCTGAGATTAGTGGTAAAAGTAAACTGTAGATTTTCAATAATTAGTTCTGTGTTCTAGTCATAATTATCTTTTCTTATTTCCTCCTCTCTTTCAGACATTTGATAACAAGGTTCTTGACAGTGTTCATTGGCTAATTCCCATTACAATGACTATGTCTTGCTTCAGTGGACTGAAACTCTTCAAATATTACCATATTCAAGTAAGAAAAACCAAATGTGCTGTGAGATGTTATTTTCAAAGCTTAGCCAAGGGAAACCAATAGCTTCATATGTTCAGCAACGCTAATGAACACCAGCCAAACTGTTTATTTCTTGGTCTTGTTTTCACCATAAATCTCTTTTAGAAATTTCAGTTGCTAAAATAAGGACCCTTTCTAGTTGTATTTGTCTGTCACGTGTTATGCACGAACATGGCCCATTTTGAGGAGACTCTAAAAAAGAGTCAACCTATAAATTAATTTAGTAAAGCTGCAGGATGTAAAAATCAATATACAAAAATTTATGCCATTTCTATTCACAAATGATGGCCTAGCTGAAAAAGAAATCAAGAAAACAATACCATTTATGATAGCATCAAGAAAAAATTACTTAGGAATACATTTAACCAAGTAGGTGAAATACTTGTATACTGAAAACTATAAAACATGGATGAAAGGAACTGAAGAGAAGACAAATAAGTGGAAAGATATTCTATGTTGATGGCTCAGAATTAATATTGTTAAAATGTCCACACTATCTAAAGAAATGTATAGATTCAATAAAATCCTTGTCAAAATTTTAGGATTTTTTCTTTTGCTATTGAAAACTAAAAGAAAAAATCCTAAAATTTGTATGGAACCACAAAAGACCTCAAATAGCCAAAGCAATTCTAAGGGGAAAAAAAGTTGAAGGCATCACATGTCCTAACTTAAAATTATATTACAAAGCTATAGTAATCAAAACAGTATGGTACTGGCATAAAATCAGACACATAGATCAGTAGAACAGAATGGATATTCCAGAAATAAATCCAAACATATACAGTCAACTAATTTTCAAGAAGAGCACCTAGAAGACACAATGGGGAAAGGATAGACTCTTCAATAAATGGAAGAACTAGACTTCCAGTGCAAAATAATAAAATTATTACCAAAATGCCAGGGTTTCAGCAAGGTCCTGTTACCACACAAAAAGTCAGTCACTGAAGATAATGAGTTTTGTCATGGAAAAAGGTTTTTAATTGATCGATACAGCCAAGGAGAACAGAAGATTAGTCTTAAATCTGGCTGATTAAAAATGGGGATTTATATAGCAAGGGAAGGAATGTAAAATAGCAATTAGGAAGGTTTAAAGAAGCAATCATGATGAGTAAAGGGTCTGGTATCCCATTGTCTGGATGCAGTATTCTGGTGAGGTTCAGTCCTTTGCCTGAAGGTTTGTCTTCTGAGGAAGGCACTTAAATAAAGCGAATGTAGTTTTAAGACTGGGAGAGTCCATTTCTACGTTTGTGTGTGTGTGTGTGTGTGTATATATATATATACACACAAATATAATCATATATATAATCAGTTCTATATGGAAATTGGGCTGGTTTCAATCCCCCCTTTCTATTTACCAATTCCTCAATAATGGGGACACTGGTCATTGATCTTTCTGTCTGCTTCACGCTGAGAAAGGGCATCGTGCAATAATGATGAGGAAAAAAATACCAAAAAACATGGAGTAGATCCCTTGGGGAATCCAGAAGAATAATCTTAGAAACTGCATGTTCTTTTATGATTTCTTATCCAGGGTCTTTGGCTGGGTTTTAAATACTAACTTAATACTGTTTCGGGGTTCACAAGACCATGGCTATTTCCCCTTGAAGAATCCCAGAGGGACTGGTTTTACCAAGTATGGTGAATCCATGACTTGATACCTGATATCTTGAAAGATTAGTGGGTGGCCAGCAGCACCACAAAAGGTCAGCTAATTGTGGTGGCAGCTGGCCTTCAGCCTGGTGGAATTTCCAGGTCTTCAGCAGGTCTTGGTTCCCTGGTTTCAGAGAGTGGAGAGGTACACCTATAGGGAACTGGAGCCTGTTGGAAGCAAATTCAGAAAGACTAGTTAATATATTTCCTAATTGTTTTGCATACAATCTGGGTTCTGTTTGGGGGGAGGAAAATCCTCAAGTATCAGGGAGTCCAAGAGTTGGAGAAAATGGTCTTCCGTACAATATTTAGAAGGGGCAAAGAGCCAACCCACTTCTGGGGCTACCCGTACCCTCAGCAGGACGAGGGGCAAGACCTTTTTTTAGGTAAGATTTGTCTCTTGGCAAATTAGAAAGAAAAGGAGACTTCTTTAATATCTAAAAATAAAAAGCGAAAAATGATTCATATCCCTGTCATCATAAAGCCAATCCCTCATGGCTTGCATATGAAATGTATCAGCTACTTCATCTACATTCTCCCTTTTCAATTATAGATGGAGTTGGACAATTTCCCTTTTCAAGATAAACAAATCTTAACCTTTTATTTTTTTCCTAGTTTGCCAGGTTAGCTATTTTCAGGAATAATTTCCTGGGTATCTGAATTATATATACCCATCTGCAATTGTTAAATTATGAGTTGTGGGACTTTTATCAACCATCACATGCTCTCCTATTTTGCAGCATTTAAAACCAAAGACATTGTTCCCAATTTAGTTACTCTTACAATCCATTTTAGCAAAATTCTTCAGGAGGCTAATGATACCAATATACAAAAATGGACAATTCTTTCATATTATATCAACGTGTCCTTTCCCTATATTGACTACCTTTCTAGACACCACAGGTCTAGAGGTACTTGTGGAATAATTTTCTCTTTTGTGAGTAGTGATCCAATCCCAGACAAATCTCCACCTGAGCTAGGTCCAGTCCCAAGGCCCAACCAAGCACTCTTATTTTCATTTCAGATACCATAGATAACAATAACCAATGGATTGAATATTTTACTTTTTTCTTATTAATTTGCTTTTTTTTTTTTTTTTGAGTTGGAGTCTCACTCTGTCACCCAGACTGGAGTCCAGTGGCCACTCCCGGCCACCACAGCATCGACCTGCTGGGCTCCGGCGATCCTTCTGCCTCAGCCTTCCAAGTAGCCGGAATTACAGGCATGCGCTACCACGCCCGGCTGATTTTTTTTTATTTATTGTAGAGATGAGGTCTCGCTGCCCAGGCGGTTCTTGAACCCGCGGGCTCAGGCAATCCACTCACCTCAGCCTCCCAAAGGCGCGGGATTACAGGCTGAGCCACCGAGCCCGGTTGCATTTTCTTATTTATCTATTGAACCAACTTCCCAGGAGTTGAATACATTTCTAAATTCCATTGATAATTTTTACCTTTAATAACTGAATGCAGCACGACTGTGGCTCCATGCCATAGGCAAACACATTGCCACCCAGGAATCAAAGGTTAATCTAATAACAAGTGTATCGTGGTTTCCTTCTGAAAAATAACTTTTCTCTCTGCAGTCCCCCATATCTAACAAAGACAAATCATAGTAGAACCAAATTATTTGCAAAATAAGTTTTAGTCTTATTTGACCTGATTATTTGCATAAAGTGCAACAAGAATTGCTGTTCATACAGACTTTTTAAAATTGGCTTTGGTGGGATATTTTTATAAGGATATTGGATTCAACATTTTAAAAGCCTCAAGGCCAGGAGCCAAGTCAAGGATTTGCCATGAGACTGTGCTTATAGGCCTGTACAAATTCCTGTCTCCTCAAGGTTTCAGCATATCCTGAGATTCCTGGGCCTGTTAGAAAGTGACATTGTTTGCTTATCATACACTAGGAACTCTGTAAAAGAACTGCATGGACAAGGTAGAAGACCAGTCCTTCTAAGGGGCTTTTAACAGCTCTGCAAGTCATGTCAATTTCTCATATGCCATTCCAGTCAAAGTCTTGGGAAAATAACCAGCATCTGTTACAAAAGAAATCAGATTTTTTTTTTTTTTTTGATTTATTGTGGAGATGAGGTCTCACCAAGTTGCCCAGGCGGGTCTTGAACCTGCGGGCTCAGGCAATCCACTCACCTCAGCCTCCCAAAGACGCGGGATTACAGGCTGAGCCACCGAACCAGGCTAGAAATCAGATTCTTATTGTGCTTATGCAAATAACTATGTTTCCATAAATAAAGGCAACACAGTCTCCAAATCAGGTAGAGAGAAATATGCTTTAAATTTTACCCACAAAAGCACACCCTACTCAAAAATGCTGTAAGTAGCTCAAACGGAAAAAAGGTTTCCTTGATCCTGAAAAACAAAACAAAAAGAATCAGCAATGTTTCAAACAAAAAAAATCATTAAAAATTATGTCAGTCCTCTATTAGTTCAGACCATGCAATTAACTCCTGTTCTGCTTGATATTGGGCCAGCAATATCAACACATCAGCTATTTAATGAGAGGTCTGAAAATTTTCTCTCTAGCCTAGTGGCACAATCTCCAAAATTATCAGAAACCTGTATAGTTCTCTTCATGAACCACCCCTAAAGAAGCAAGTTTGAACTGTAGCTGATAATAAACTAATTTTTTTAGAAGAATCAAAGTAAAACAATAATTGTGAATGAAAAAAGTCTTAAGACAGTCATGGTTAAAGACACAATTGAGAAGAAAATTTGGATATTTCTATGGCATGCAACAATTCAATATAATAAAAATTATTACTAATAACATGTACCAAGAAATATCAAAATTTTATAAATATCATACAATTTGGAAACGCATATTAATAACACATAAACATAACGCAAAGCAAGTTAAATACCATTTCATAGTTAACAGTGCTTTCTATGTGACTTTAACTTACCAAATAAGCTTAATATCACTCTTTTGAACTTCAGGAAACCTAAGGTCTAAAAAATTTTGAGGTCAAAAAGACTGAATTTAGAAATTAAAATTTGCTTTTGGAAAGTTTGTTAAATACCAGAGGTGTAGAACACTTGATATCACAAAATAGGATCACAGGTCACTATAAAATGTCATTCAGTTAGCCAAAATGATAACTAAAATATTTCAAAAAATCAAAAGCCTCTACTCTCTCTAGAGAGGAGATTTAGTTTCCCAATAAGACCAAACAAAGACGGCATGAGGTCAACCAAATCTGTTCCTCTCTTTCTTCTCTTTTTTTTTCTGTAGTTTACTCAAAAAGGTTATCAAAAGTTTTTTTAATATCTTATATTACATAAAAAATTTGTTCAGAAGAGAAAATAAAATTTTACCTTTGTACAGTGTATTCTTAATGCCAAAGCTAATTTTAATAACTCTTATAAACAAATCAATCTAATTTTAATCAGTTTGACCATGTGGTAAGATTTCAATAAACCTTTTATAACCTTTTACAATCTTCTATTAAAGAACAGATCAATGCTCCAAGAAAACCATGTGTTTCCAACATAGGGGTCGAGTTGCTGGCCTTGCATCATGTTTTATTTATAGACAAGCTCTGAACTAATTTTATTGCTCAAAATCAGCCCTTACAATCTCTTGTGCTCAGCTCTTCCACAACAGTCCCTGGGCTTTAATTCCTGTTTCTGTATCTCACTTTAATTCCTGTTTCTGTATCTCACTTAAGCAGTTCAATTTTAGTGTTGCCTTCACCTAGGTCTGAATATGAGGCCTTGGCTAGTGAGATTTAGCAGGAATCAATCTCTTTTTCAGACCCAGAAGCCAAAGCCTTGTAACTTGACAGCACAAGAATTAGTTAAGAGAATATTTGTCAAAGATGTTAAAAGGCTCAGAATGGTCAATCAAAACAGAATCACAAGTCATTGTAAAATAAATCATTTAAACAAAGAGGTCATCAAAAAGTTTTAAAAGTAATACAGAAAGTTGCATAAATGAAAAAACCTGAATTCTTTTTTTAAAATTTATTTAGTTATTTTTTAAAATTTTTACTTTGAAGATGTGGGGCACAATTCAGGGTTAGTTATACAAAGTTCATTACATAATTACCCTTGTTGATGAGGTGTGCCCCCACCCCGGCACTTTCTCACTACTGCCAGTCCTGTCCACCCTCCCTCCCCTAGTAGTTTCCAACTACTACCAATCCCTCTCTTACAGTATTATGATAATTGTTCAAGGTCCACTTATGAGTGAGAACATGTAGTTCTCAGTTCTTTGTTTTTGTAATAGATCACTCAGTATCATAGACTCTGAATCCATCCAAGTTGAGGCGAAGTTCACAATTTTGTCCTTCTTTATGACTGCATAATATTCTTTTAAACCTCAGTCTTTCTAAACAGTCAAAAGTCTCATGACAATGATATAGGAATTATGTCGATAAAGTACAAAAACTGATCTAAGGCCATTTACCAAGAGGCAAAAAAGAACTTCTGCGGTGTGATTTTTTTTTTCTCCTTAAGGAAAGCATATTTAGATCACCTAAAAGTCACACCTGATGAAAAGGTACTTGAATTAATCAGACACAAGAAGAATATGTTCAGGCCAAATTGAAACAAGAAACAAAAAGACTAGTATCTGAAACAGTGCCATAAATAGCTCTTAGTAACAGCATGAGAAATTTTTCCATTACATGGAGCAATTTAGACATATCAAAGGCCAAGTATACAGAATCAAGTTATACAGGAGGAAAACATTGCTTTTCTAGACTTTTTTTTTTAATTAAGATCTCACTCTGTCACCCAGATTGGAGTTTGGTAGCATGAGCACAGCTCACCACAGCCTCCAACTCCTGGGCTCAAGCAATCCTCTAACATTAGACTCCTGAGTAGCTGGGACTATAGGCATATGTCATTAAATCTCAGCTAACTTTTTGTAGACATAAGGTCTCACTCTGTTCCCCAGGCTGGTCTTAAACTCTTGGGGTCAAGCAATCCTCTCGCCTCGGTCTCCCAAAGTGCTGGGGATTAAAGGTGTGAGCCACAGGCCCTCCCTGCTTTTCTACACTTTTCAAATAAACATTTCAGCATCAGGCCACAACAGCAGTTAAAACCAGCAGAAAGGATTATAGGAACTGATGAAAAAGTTAAAGGAGGAAGTTGTCATCCCAGGCCTTTTCAGGGGAGAAAAAGCTAAGAGAGGCAAGATACAACCACTTGGACTTCTAAGATATGCACCTAGATTTTTTTTTTAAAGAAAACAACAGATTATAGAATCAAAATCAAAACTTTTCATACAAGATCCTTTTTCATACACAATCTTATTTTCTTTTAGCCTTCCTTACCAAAAATACAGCTTCATACCCATAAATTTTCCACGTCTCTCTCACCTAGGCACTGACTTATTCCTTTCTTTCTTGTTTCATAAATAACCTTTCTAGGTTCATAATTTGAACCTAGATAACTTCTGAAATAGACAAAATGATTCTTTTTCTCATAAGGACACATCTTCCTTGGAACATTTTATATACAGAATTATATATTAATTATGATGCTTATTTTTAGTAACCTTAAATTTTAGTGAAAGATCTAGGAAGCAAGAAAATCCTGAACTTTCTATGAGCATTTTATAGGTGAGAACATTCCACAATTTAAAAAAAAAAGTATTTCCTCATATCATAATCCTTTCTTTTTTAAAAATTATTTTATTTTAAAAATGTGGCAAAAAAATGAGGGTTAGGTACATACGTGGTCATCATATAGGTAAGATGTGGGTACCCTTATTGATGCTATGTGTACCCCCCTCCCCTGGCACTGTCCTACTACTTACTGTCAATCCCTTTCTTATGGTACATAATCCTTTCTTAATTTGAAATCAGTCATCTACAGAGCATCTGAAATCATTTCAAGATTTCAAATTACACAGAAAGCTTGTTTACATCATTTACTCCATTTATATTTCATTCATTTTTAGCAGTTTATCTAGATTACTTATGAGAACTGAGATATTCGACAAAGTAGTCATTATTTCCTTGTTACCTATTTTTATAATCTGTGCATATTAGGAGTTGACCTAAGAACCTTAAAGTTAAATAAGTTAACTATTCACAAATAACTCAGAAAACTCAGTTGTTTTTATTAAACTAACAATATTAAACTAGCCTCATTTATTTAAAAAACCACACAAGGATCATTTGGTTCTTGGCTGGTTTACAATTTTTTTTGAGTCAGGGCCTCACTCTGTTGCCTAGATTAGAGTGCAGTGACACGATCATGGCCTGATCGTCACAGACTCCAACTCCTAAGCTCAAGTGATCCTCCCAACTCAGCCTCCTGAGTAGCTGAGATTTCAGGCTCTCACCACCACAATTTGTTTAACTTTTGTAGAGATGAGGTCTTACTATGTTGTTTAGGCTAGTCTCAAACTCCTGGGCTCAAGCAATGTTTCCACCTCGGCCTCCAAAACTGCTGGAATTTCAGGGGTGAGCCACCATCTCCAGCCCTGGGCTAAAGTCTTATCACCTTTTGTGTCTAACTCTGACACCTTGAAATATCTAACAAAGACAAATATAAAATCCAGACAAAAATATATGTGAACAATTCCAAAGATATTTCTGTTTTTTATTTTTACCAATAATCTTAAAGCCAGCTTGTTGATTAATGCTTATTTAAGTAAGATGAACCTGAAAAATGCTTGGACTTATTTACTATTTATGGGTACTCTTTTACTTATAAGCCAATCTGGTACCCTAGACACAACATACATAATAAAAGATGGTACATAATAAATGTACAGGTATATAAACACACCTAAACACGCACACACACACACATTAACAAAGATCCAGAGCTCTAGTCATGAGATAACAATACAAATTCACTAATTTATGAGCATGTTCACATGGCTACACTTTGTTTACCTCAATAGATAATCCAATAAAACCTGTGAATCAAAATTTTGGGTAAAGCACTTACCAAGATAGTTTGATTTTTAAAGGCCAAGCCTTCTCAGATTTCAAAGAACACTAGAACCAAAGAATACCACAGAAGGGCATCACATATTAACCAGACCTGATCCTGCTTAGAACAGCAGCATCAAAGCCTGGATGCACAGGCTTTGATTTCCCATTAAATAGCAAAATGAATCCAATTGTAATACAGACTCAACCTCCCCCCAAGCCCTGGACTTCAAAGAACACTAGAGGCAACCAGTATTACAAAAATATGTCATCTTCTTTTGTTGCATTGGATCATAATTATATTCAGACGAATCTTGAAGAATGTTCCCAAGCATTCTGATTTCCTATGACTATATTGACACAAACATGTAAACAAACAATTACCAAAACACAATCCACTACAGCAGCAACCAACATGCCCCAAGAATGTCCAGACTCAAACAGTCGAGATGCTTTCTCTTTCAGGCAGCTGGGCTTATTCACAGTCTTCTAACAGAAATTCCTTTGGAATCTCCCAATTTGATAGTAGCAAATCCCATTGTCTGGTGTTCACAAAAGACATTCACTTGTCCAGACATACACACAAACAATTACTAACAAGTCCCCTAACAGTGTCCAAACTGAAACAGTTCTCTCTCTCAGTTGTTCGGGTTTGTTCAATCTTCAAATAGAAACTCCCTTAGAATTCCCTAGATTGAGAGAAGGAGATTCCACTGTCTGGTACCCACAATAGACACTTGCTGGGTCAGACACAGATGTCAATTTCAAAGTCAGTTATTCGCAGGCAATCAGGAACATGGTTCAGTGCCAGCCAGAGAGAGAGACTGAAATCCACTACAGACCAAAAACAGTTGGACAGTTGCTATGCGAATTTCTGATACTGGTCTGGCCTGTGGCTCATGGGACACAAGCAATGACTTCCCAGTCAATGCTCCAAGATCTGTTACTGCAACATCAGGAGTTCAGTTGAGGTCTGGTTGCTCACTGAGTAGAAAACAAATCACTGAAACAAGAAGTATTGCCAGGGCAAAAGGCTTTGTGGGGTGATATCAGCCAAGGAGAATGGGAGATTCATTTCAAATTAGTATCCTTAGCTGAGTGAAATTGAGGATTTATATAGTAGGGGAAGGAATGTAAAATAGCAATTAAGGAGGGTAAGAAAACAATTGTGTTGAATGAAGAGTTTAGCTTCTCATTGCATGCAATGTTCTGGTGAGGTTCAGTCACTTGCCTGAAGGTTGGTCTCCTGAGAAGGAAACTCCCAGGCAAAGGTAAGTTTTAAGACAAGAAGAGTCAATTTCTAAGATTATTAAAAATAAAATAAAATAAAAATCAGTTGTATTGGAAATTGCACCAGCTTCAAAACTGGACCCTTATTTCAAATCATACACAAAAATCAACTCAAAATAGATAAAAGACCTAAATTTGAGACCTGAAACCATAAAACTCCCAGAAGAAAACACAGGAGGAAAAGGCTTCTTAACATCAGGCTTTGCAATGATTTCTCAAATATCACACCTAAAGCTCAGGCTACAAAAGCAAAAATAAATAAATGGAACTACATACAAATATTTGCAAACTTTATAACAGATAAAGGTTTACTATCCAAAATTTATAAATAACTCACACAACTCAATAGCAAGAAACATACAACTTGATTTAAAAATGAGCAAAGAACTTGAATAGACCTTTCTTCAAAGATTACATGAAAATGGCCAACAGATAATGAAAAAGATGAGAAACACTGCTAATCGTCAGGGAAATGCAGATCAAAACCACTTTAAGAGGTCATCTCACACCTGCTAGGCTAGTTATGAAAATGACAAGAGATAACAAGTGTTGGTAAGGGTGTGGTGAGAAAGAAAAACTTATACACTGTTGGTGGTACTAGAAATTTGTGCAGTCATTATGAATAACTGTATGGAGGTTTCTAGAGAAATTAAAAATAGAACTACCATATGACCCAGCAATCCCACTTCTGGATATATACCGAAAGGAAATAAAATCATCACCTCATAAAGGTATCTGCAGTGTTCAGTGCAGCATTATTCATAATAGCCAAAATATGGAAACAACCCAAGTGTCCATCAATAGATGAATGGATTAAAAAAAAACTGTGCCGGGCTCGGTGGCTCAGTCTGTAATCCCGCACCTTTGGGAGTCTGAGGTGAGTGGAATGCCTGAGCCCGCGGGTTCGAGACCTGCCTGGGCAAGAGAGACCTCATCTCTACAATAAATTAAAAAATGAGCAGGGCGTGGTAGCGCATGCCTATAGTTCCAGCTACTTGGAAGGCTGAGGCAGAAGGATCGCCGGAGCCCAGCAGGTCGAGGCTGCGGTGGCCGGGAGTGGCCACTGCACTCCAGTCTGGGCGGCAGAGTGAAACTCCAACTCAAAAAAAAAACCAAAAAAACAAAACTGTGGCATAAAAATGCAATGGAAAATTATACAGCCTTTGAAAAGGAGGCAATTCTGCCATTTGCCATAACATGAATGGACTTGAAAGACATTATGTTAGGTGAAATAAGTTAGACACAGAAAGAAAAATATTCCATGATCTCATTTACATGTGAAACTTAAAAAAAAACCAGTCAAATATATAAAGATAGAGAAGAAAACTGTGATTACCAGGGTTTGGGTAGTAGAAGAGGAAATGTGAAAATTGTGAGAAACAAATTCACCCATCAAAAATCAAAGGATGGACACAGAGGCATGGAGTGAAGCAGAAGCAAGACTTTAATGACAGTCTTGCAAGATAATGACGGTCTTGCAAGATCGGGTGTCTGGTGGGCAGGCACACCCGAGAGGGTTACAACAAGCATATTTATGTCATAGTGCACAAGGTCCTCCCCTGGTTCCCCACTGGCTGGATACCACAGAGGTTACAATCTCTCCCAGATGTCACCTAGGCAATTCTCATTCAAATAAGGCAAAGTACATGTTTCTACGTTTCTTTCAATATTTACTAAGGGAAGCCCACCATTTTTCAAATAAAGTCCACCAAAGGAAGCCCATCCTTTCTTAAACAAAGAAAGCCCTCCAAAGAAAGAAGAAGAACCAGGAAATGGAGTGGGAATTTCCATTTTAATAACTAGCTATTTTATTATAGGTCAAAAATGTACATACAAGATCTTTTCCTATACAAAATGATGATGTAAAAACTTCAATTTTTTTAAAGCTCAGTTTCCCAAGTAATTAAAAACCTTTCAAGCCATAATAGCAGTTAGAACTGGAGAAAAAGTTACAACCAACTTAATTATATACTAAGATTTCTTTCATAAATTTCCCTTCATGAACCTTATTCTGACTTCCACATAGAACTGATGACATGTTTGGACTCTCTGTTTTGCCCTGTATTTTCGTCTTTCTAACTTTAGGACAAAATTTTTTATTTTTGAGTTGGAGTCTCACTCCATTGCGCTGGCTGGAGGGCAGTGGCATGCTCATGGCCACCCCAGTATCGACTTGCTGGGCTCAGGCGATCATTCTGCCTCAGCCTTCCAAGTAGCCAGAACTACAGGCACATGCTACCATGCCTGGCTAATTTTTAATTTGTTGTAGAGATGAGATCTCGCCAAGTTGCCCAGGCTGTTCTTGAACCTGTGGGCTCAAACAATTCCTTCACCTCGATCTCCCAAAGTGCTGGGAATACAGGCTTTAGCCACCATGCCCAGCCAGGGCAAAATTTTATCATACAAAATTATTTCATATACAAAATTATTCTTTTTCCTTTATAACTTTCCCTACCAAAAATATACCTTTAGATCTATAACTCTTTTTACAACTCTCTGTCTCCTACTTACTGATTTTTTTAATTTTTCATAAATAACCTTTTAAATTATCTTCAGATTACATAAAATAACCTACAATTTTAGTGAATGCCTTAAAAAAAGAAATTCTGAACTATTTGTTAGATATTAGTATTTTATAGATGAGACTCTTTACATAATTGTAGAAACTTTTTTAATATCATCTTTCTTAAATGAGTACCCAGACATTTAATGAGCTTCTAAAACAATTTTAAGATTTTTAAATCTTTTAAAGAGCTTACTCATAAGCATTGTCTTATTCATATTTCCCTTTATTCATTTATAGCAGTTTGCTTAATTACTTATGAAGACTGAGAGCTTAGACAAGGCCAGTTATTTTAGGTTATTTCCTAGCTAATTATTTTTAAAACTTTTTTTGTTTACCTTTTTTTCTTCAGTTTTAAGTGAGTTTTCAACATTTACATTTTAGTTAGAACTGCCTGAGCTGTATAAGAAAAACAAAATTTTTTATTCAACCTTGAAGCAATGAGCTTATCTCAACACCAGTAGCTTAGTTACCAGCAGATTCAAAGCAGGCAGAAAAGAGAAAAATAGAGTTTAGAAGCCTCTATTTAACCCTGTAGTTGTAGGTTAACTATTTGGACTTTGAAATGTATAATTCCAACATGGATGGCCAGGACCAAATGGCTGGCACCTGTGTTAATTAAGAAATTAATTTGGGTTCCAGTGCCCTAATATTCACCTGGGGTGTTGTCAGGTTCATTCTGATAAGCAGTTGGAATTTTTTTCCCTCTCTTGTTGAAAAAACCCTTAGAGACATCCTGAGACCTTGGGGATGATTCTCTGATTCCCTTAATTATCAACCCCTTCATATCCTGCATTTTTATCCTATCCTCTTCATCATTATTGTCCCACCCAGGATCTACATTTAGGCACTTTAGTTTGACTGGTTGAATGCCCAGCTCTGGAGGGTGTTGCTGTTTCCATATGAACATTGAGGCCCTCCTGATCATTTCCCTCATTCTTGTTACAAGGTCTATCCCCCCACGACCTCAACATTGCCCCAATGGATTATCCAGAGTAATGTTAGAGGGAGAATCTTTATCTCCCCCTTTCCTGGGTTCCCTAGACCTAGAATTTTAATTCCCCATTCCTGGCTAACTTGAATACTCAACCCCACTTACTAGGAGTTACTCATATTACTTGGTTGATGCCTGAGTTTACCTATGCACTCATCCCCCACTCCCCAGTGGAGGTTTATTGCGCACCCCGAGATTTGCTTCATCCATCTCCAGCCGTTTTTCTCGTGGGAGGATGGAACTGAGAATAGGGGCTTGCTTAGTATCCGTAATACGTCTCAGTCACATACACACACAACCCCCAAGAATGCCCCAACCACCAAGGCAGTACTTATAGTTCAATCTTTCCTACCTTGGCTGGTTGCCACGGTGCCTGCCTTCTTTTTTTCCCCTCCCCTGTCACTTCTGCTGCCTCCAGAACAATAGTCTCGGGCTTATCTGCAGCTGCATAAGCAGCCGAGACCCTCAAGCAGGGTTGGCCATGCGAAATCGGGTGGGACATATTTCACCCTCTGCTGGGGTCCTCCTCCTGCAGACGCAGAGTATCCCAGAAGAGCTGCCATATTGTGAGAAACAAATTCACCCATCCAAAATCAAAGGATGGACACAGAGATGTAGAGTGCAGCAGAAGTGAGACTTTAATGACGGCCTTGCAAGATCCAGTGTCTGGTGGGCAGGCACACCAGAGAGGGTTATAACAAACATATTTATGTCATAGTGCACAAGGTCCTCCCCCTGTTCCCCATTGTCTGAGTACCACAGAGGTTTCAATCTCTCCCAGACGTTGCCTACCTAGGCAATTCTCGTTCAAATAAAGTAAGGTTTCTAGGTTTCTGATTAGCTTTCAATAATTACTAAGAGAAGTCGGCTATTTTTCAGATAAAGCCCACAAAGGAAGCCCACTCTTTCTTAAACAAAGAAAGCCCTCCAAAGGAAGAAGAACCAGGAAGTGGAGTGGGAATCACCATTTTGAAAAGGAATCAGCATTTTGTTCTCTTCAAAAATGTTAGGTCAAAGGAAGCAAAGTAGCAAATATGTAGTACAAATAAGTCAAAAGATCTAATGTACAACACAAGTACATTAATATAGTTAATATAATTATGAGTAGTGTATTATATTCAGGATTTTTGTTAAATGAGTTGTTCTTGCCACAGGAATGATAAATGGATAACTATATGAGATGATGGATATGTTAAGTTATTCCACAGTAAAACCATTTGGCTGTATGTGTATCTTTTAGCATCATGTTGTATATCTTAAATATACACAATCACATTTATTTTTTAATAGAGTCAGCCTTTTCCAGGAAGTAGGGAAGGATTTGCATACAGTGGCTCAGTCACATCACATACTGTGCATAGTTGTTGGTCAGGATAATTATACAGCAAAGTACTTATGTGGAAAAATGCTGAATAGATGAATACAAAGGAAAAGGAGCCAACTGATGAGCACAGCAAAACAGGCTGTGAAAAATCAATACTCATACACAACCTGTGCTCCATTGTACTTAAAATTCCCTCCTGCAGGCCCACTGCAGTTTCCTGGTTGACCATCTTAGCTGCCCTATATCTGTCTAGACAAATGGTGGGCAATCAGAATGATACTCAACAAAGTAATTACAAAGAGAAAAGAGGAGAATAGTATATAGACATAGACAATTTTCAGAAAATATTTCTAGTTTGGGATGGTGAAGAGCAAAGATGAAGCAATTTCCATCATTGAAGTCTATTTTGTTTTGAAGTAATAATAAGTTAGCTTTGCTAGTCTTATCTCATTTTACTATGACATGTCCTGTGAGATTGTTGCTGCTGATGATATCATTATCCTTATCTTTGAGTTGGGTAAATCAGCTTACTCAGAGTGAAGTAACAGGGATTTATTCAAGACCATATGCCAGTAAGTGGCAGAGCTCAGGACTCAATCTCACGTCTGACTCCTGCCTACAGCATTTCCACCACACCATGCCCCCTCTTGCCAGTAATGAGTGAGGTTGGCTTCTGTCCAGTAAAAGAGGCAACTGTTCATTTCCTCTTGGTTGTCTTGTTTAATGATTGCATTAAATGTTATCTGGCAGCACTTGGTCCTGTCTGCCCCATCCCACTCTTCCCTGATTCTTGATAAGTGACTAAACAAAATGGCAAGTACGAGAGAATTTCCAGTGCTACTAGCTTGTCTGTGGTATTTAATTTGGGGGGAGAAATGAGCAAAATAAAGTTTCTCATTATATGTGCTATTTGAATTTCTCTCCCTTTCTTGCCATGTGTATTTACACAGAAATACCAGTTGCTGTGTTTGCAAAGCTTCTAGCTGATGACAGCTAAAGTCTCTTATTCTTCACACCCATTTCCCAAGTTCTTTTTTGTGGGCTCAAGAGAAGGGCACCTCCCTTACAGTTTAAGCATGATCCATGTGGAACAATTCACTCCAGTTCCTGCTCTTCTCTTCAATGCAAGTAAATCTGATTTGTCTCTTGTAGAAACTGTCATTGGCAAGAAGTCCTCTTTTCTCCCACCCATTTTCTATATTCATATATCTGAGAATATTCACAGATCTCTAACCAGATTTAAAATTAGGAAAGTACATCTTAAAGCTTCTTAAATCTATGACAGACCTAAGCACCTGGGCCAGAGACTAATAACAGACAAGCAGGACATCAGGAAGCAAGTTCATGTCTGTTCTGCATGAGTTTCATTATGTTTTAAGAGTTTTCATTTGTCACTTTAATTGTAGTGTGGCCACAGAAGCATTAGGTTTTTTCCCAATAAATAACTGTGATTGAACTTCTCTTCTTCCACTGCCTATATACTGATTACAGTGGCACTATACTTTCAGGTTATACATGGTTTTTTTGTTGTTGCTTTATGAATTTGAGAGTGAGAAAAAGGGAAGACAGTATAGGGAAGTTGATCTTTCCTCTACACCGAAAGGATCGTTTGGCTGAGTCTCTTCCAACCACAAAAGAAGACAGTGTAGATACTGGCTGAATTCCTAATTTTCTATCATAGTGCATGTGTTTAAAAATAAGAATTAAAAAGTAAAGACTTACATTAATCTTCATTTCATTGTATTTGGCACTTTTTGTACTTCAAATCTAAGGGGTGGGTTATCCACCACAGCTAGGAAAACTTGTCTCTATGCATTTATATCTAAGCATTAATACCAACTAAATATAAGATAGATTGCTCTTAGCAACTACTGAAAAAAGTTGTTTTTTGTTTGTTTTCTAATATATGAGACTGAAGTTTCTATCCTATCTAGTTTTGTACATACGAGCAGGGACCCCCCCCCCAAAAAAAACCAATTATTTTTTGGAGGGTAGGTCCCTTGTAGTACAAACTCCCTCTGCATTCCCTGATATATTCTAGTGTTGCAGCCCGATCAATCGATCAATCATCTGCTAACCAAAGAAAAAGCCAATCAAAGAGAAAGAGGCAGAAGCTGGGAGAAAATGGGCATTTATTCTGAAAACCGGAAATCAGGAAACAGATTTGGATATTGACCAAAACACCTGTTCACTGAGGCAAATTTCACATTCAGCATTTATAGCTAAAACAGGCAATGTCTATCTATCTCAAGTATTGATTAACAGTATCTGTGTGTCTCATGATCACACCCAGAGTTGTCTTTTTTTTTCTAAACAGCATTTAGTTTTTTCATCTATTGACATAAACCAGTGTCTAGACTACATTAGTCTTGTTTTTTTTAAAACAATCCCAAACTGAGCCTTTTCTATTTAGCTATAATAGCAAGTTCTGGTTCACATATGACCTAACTAACGATTACATAATACATGAATCTAAACTGAACCACAAAAGAGATTTACATTTAAAGAAATGAGTACACTTTAAGGCTTTCAAGAAGTTTCCATTGAGTCTATCTCTTATCTCTTAAAGTTCTTTTCAAAAACGTGTAATTTTTTTCATTTCTCACAGGCAGCCATTTTCTACAGCATGAGCTTGTTCAATAAACTGGTCTGCCAAACCAGTGTGTACTGCCGTCGTAGCACAAAAGTAGAAGGATAACATTCCAAGGGCAGTGAAGGGGTGGGGAAGAAGAAGAAAAAAATGTGCACTTTAAGTTCAAGCAGCTTACGTTCAGCTTGGTTTTAACTACGAAAATAAGTCTTTTTTTTCTGAATTGGAGTCTCACTCTGTCACCCGGACTGGAGTGCAGTGGCACGCTCCCGGCCACCGCAGCCTCAACCTGCTGGGCTCCGGCGATCCTTCCACCTCAGCCTTCCAAATAGCTCGAACTACAGGCGTGCGCTACCACACCTGGCTAATTTTTGATTTTATTTTAGAGATGAGGTCTCACCAAGTTGCCCAGGCGGGTCTCCAACCCATGGACTCAGGCAATCCACTCACCTCAGCCTCCAAAGCACTGGGATTACAGGCTGAGCCACCCAGCCCGGCTAAATAAGCCTTTTTAAATGGTCACCCCTTAGCCTGTTACACTAGCAAACATTAGCATCAGTGTACCAGCTAGTATTGTTGTGTTCAGCTTCAGTGATTTTTTTTGGGGGGGGGTGGTGAGATTCTTTCAACACGTTTGCCCATTTTATGACACCACCATAAGTGTTTGACCAAAAACAGCATGACCCCCATGCCCCACCCTCCCTATTCAGCCTGTCTCACCCTGAGCGACATTTTTTTTTTAATTTGTTTCCCCAGATGAAAAAGGTCTCAAAAAGCAAAGTTTTGTCAAAGTGCAAGAGGTGAAACAAAAAATAGCAGAAGCACTAAAAGGCATCAAAGTAGACAAGTTCAAATCTGTTTTGAGCAGTGGAAAAGGCATCTGGATAGGTGTATTGTATCAAACGGAGAATACTTTGAAGTTGACTGAAGTTTAAACATGTAAGAATAAATACACAATTTTTCACAAATTCCATTTTGAGGAGTCCCTCCTTATATGAAGATTGATATTTATGAATCACTACAGAATGAAAATTAATTTTCTGAATTAAAAATATTTATTCCTTGGAGGAATAAAGTGGAGGATTGTGATATCTTTTCTACTAATGTAGCTTGTCTTTATGGAAAACATCAGTGGATTACAACTTTGGGAATCTCAAATTCAATACCAATTAAACTTTTTTTAGTGTTTGCTATACACCAAACTTCAGAAATAAGTTAGATACAATTCTATCTCCAAAGAATTTTTACCTAATAATAAAAATAGGCTTTTGCCCAATTTGGAGGTAGTTGGAAGCAAACTTTAAATGTAAGCTAAGAATTATCTAGGGTAAAGCTATAATATTGAGAAGGGAATGTAGAGCTGGCTTGGGATTAGAAAGGTTTTCCAGAAAGGTCTCCCTATTTGGAATCAGTTTCAAAATTAGATGAAAGTGATGAAATACACAGAAAGTTAAGGAAAGTTTAGTTGGAACAGAATGTGCACAGATCATCTAGCATAGTAACTGAAGATTACATACTAATAAGAAACAGACTTTGCTAAGCACCGTATGGAGGGAGGGACAACCTAACCACACTGATATAAGGTATGATCAATATCCTAACAGAAGTGAGCACAAAGTCCAAAACTGAAGAGAAGAACACTTCACTCTGCAGATTAGGAGGGCTTCCCAGAACAGTAATGATTTAACTGAGTTTTAATGAATAGAAATTTTCCCTATAGTCAGGGAAGTGCAGGGAAATGGACCATTAAGAAGAGATTATATAGGAGAAGGTATTGGAAATATCATGGATAATTTGTACTGAATTATTTGGCACTTACTACATGTCAGACACTGGATGTGATCACAAGACAAGGTAGAAACTGACCTTGGACAAGACACACAGCAGCTAGATGGTATTTTTAAAAAGTAAATCACATCACTTTACTCTCCTATTTGACAACCTCTTATTAGTCTATTTTTAATTGCTATAATGGAATACCTGAGGCTGGGTAATTGAAAAAACAGGTTTATTCAACTCATGATTCTGCATGGTGCTGGCATCTGCTTCTGATGCAACACATGGTTCTGGCCCCAGGAAACTTACGGTCTTGGTGAAAGGCAAAAGGGGAACAGTTGTGTCACATGGCAACAGCAGAAGCAAGAGACAAAGGAGATGCCTGTCTCTTTTAAACAATTAGTTCTCACATGAACTAATAGAGCAAGAACTCACTACATCGAGAACAGCACCAAACTATTCATGAGGGATCCCCCATTGTGACCCAAACACCTCCCATTAGGCTTCACCTCCAACACTGGGGATCACATTTCAACATGAGATTTGAAAGGGACAACATTTCAAACTATATCAACCTCCAAAGCAGGTTTCCTTTGCAAATGCAATAACTATTGTGGGTCCTTATCCTAACTCACAATGTCCAACATGATTAGTTCCCAACAATTTCGACAAGCTCATCTCCTTCCACATCCACTTACTCCGGTCCCTCTGGGCTTTTTCTATTTTATAGCACAAACCTTTCACTTTCCCAGGCCATTTGCATTTACTGTTTCCTCTGCCTGGCGTGATTATTCCTCATCATTGGGTCTTAGCTGAAATGTTTTGAGAAGCTTTCATTATCATTCTATGACAGTAGCTTTCTTCCCTCAACCCACTGCCCTAGAGTATCTTTGTTCTTTTCCTCTTATTTACCATCTCATAGTGTTAATTACAACCTTAAAATGTAAATTTATTTGCTTTATGTTATATGTCTCTTCCAACAATACCCCACAGAGATAGAAATCTTTATTTGATTCTTAGACACAGCTCTAGCCTTATTAGCAACTAGAAAACTTGAAAATTATCTATTGGAACAATGAATGAATAATGACCATGACAGTAAGTGATCGTGATCATGAAAAGTTAGCTTAGTTTACAGGTTTTTTCTGAGTAAGGGTAAGCTTGGAATAGGAAAATGAAAGGCTAAATTAATGAAGATATAAATAATTATCCATGAGGAACCACATTATAAAAGTTTCTTAAAAAAGGATCCTACCATAGTAAGCATGACTACATACACTGTGAATATTTATGCAATCCTGGAACTTTTTACCAATTTCAAATTTTAATAATCTAACTATAAGCCGGGCTCGGTGGCTCAGCCTGTAATCCCGCGCCTTTGGGAGGCTGAGGTGAGTGAATTTCCTGAGCCCGCGGGTTCGAGACCCGCCTGGGCAGCAAGACCTCATCTCTACAATAAATCAAAAAAAAATCAGCCAAGCGTGGTAGCGCATGCCTGTAATTCCGGCTACTTGGAAGGCTGAGGTGGAAGAATCACGGGAGCCCAGCAGGTCCACGCTGCGGTGGCCGGGAGCGGCCACTGCACTCCAGTCTGGGCGACAGAGTGAGACTCCAACTCAAAAAAAAATAATAATAATAATCTAACTATAGATACATTCTTTGTTTTGGCATAGCATGGTAGCTATGATATATCTACTGATAGAAGACATTTTTCAACTCATTAACTATCATTCCTTCAGCTACTGGTCCTCTATCGGGCTGTCAATTACAGGATTAATGTACTTAAGGAAAATACAGCCTGAAAGACCAAGGTCAGTCAAAGTAGGTAAAATATACACTATCTGAAAATGCTCCCACTATATTGCATGAGGATTTTTCAACTAGCATATGATTATGCACTATTTACATTGATTGTTTCTTATTAAAATTTTTAAAATAAAATACCTATGAGAAGTGAAAACAACTTTTAAAAAATTCACCTTTTACCCAACATTTACATCTTTAGAAATTTATTCTAAGGATAAAATTAAACAGAAGCAAAAAGGTATGTTAACTATAGCTTTATTTGTAAGAGCAAAAGCAAACAATAACAAAAGAAAATGTGCATCAACTTGATGGAGAATTCGTAGCTTATAAAAATATCCACATAAAGCACAGATAAATATTTATGACAAAATAGTTAAATGAAGATAAAAGAATACAAAACAGCATTAGGAGTATAGCATGTTGGGTCAAAACCAGATTTTGAAATAGGAAAAACCTGATCCAAAACACATTTAGCACCTTATGAACTGTATGACCTCACACATGTTCCTTAACCTAACTAAGCCTCTCATCCATTAACTAGAAACACCGATAATGCTAATTCTATCTCATAGGAACTATTTTGTTAACTAGAATTCACTTATTATAAAAATTGTATTGGAATTCCTCCATTAAAACATTCACATGAAAGTCACCTTCCTTGCAAAACACTTTATATATTAGGTTTAATTTTTACATCTCTTTATTGAAATAATGGGCAGAACACAGTGCTGTGTTGTCAAGTGTTTTGCAATACTTGATAACAATACAAGTTTCTTGGTAAATTATAATTAAAAGTTAAGACTAAACAATTGGTAATAAAATGTTAATCATTTAGGGAAGTTATGGCTCTCATTTTTTTCTTCCATTTCAATTATAGTTCACCATCATAAATCATTTTTCTTTTTTTTTTTTCCTTTGAGTTGGAGTCTCACTCTGTCGCCCAGACTGGAGTGCAGTGGCCACTGCCGGCCACCGCAGCCTCGACCTGCTGGGCTCCAGCGATCCTTCCACCTCAGCCTTCCAAGTAGCCGGAATTACAGGCATGAGCTACCACGCCCGGCTGATCTTTTGATTTATTGTAGAGATGAGGTCTCGCTGCCCAGGTGGGTCTCGAACCCGCGGGCTCAGGCAATCTACTCACTTCAGCCTCCCAAAGGCACGGGATTACAGGCTGAGCCACCGAGCCTGGCAATCATTTTTCTTAATAAGAGACTTAATTGAAGTTTCATTAAGAAACTATTTAACTATTAATGTAGTATGAAAGAAGAAAATAATAATAAATCATATAAAAGAGGAAAAGAAAGCAAAACAAGTGAAAGAGTGTAAAGAGTACAGATGAAATGGGCTAATAAAATGGAATAAAAATGTGTATAATTTTCACAGATTACTATAATTCCAGATATGATATCTATGAGCAGCATTTAGTATACTTGATAGCAATTCTAAATCTATAAACCTTAGAAATGCTGAGACAATAGGACTTGCTAGTTCTGGCTCATGGATTTGTCATTGAAGGCTATGATGCAAAATACATGATCAAGCTCACAACATTGCCTTCTTACTTTGGTGACAGAAAGCTGTGAATGATATCACATTTCGCCACAAATATTAATGAGCTCATTTGTTTCTGCATCACTGACAGCACTTGATAAATATTACAAATACCAACAGGAATTCCTATTGCCTCTTGTAAGTGTATTGAGATACCTATACTCTCTTACCTAGAGATGAGACGTTTTTCTTTATAATCGGCGCTATAAAAAAATTTCAGGAGAAGATCCCATTGTATTTCTAAACAGATAATTGGGCGTGGGAGTTGACATGTTTCTTAGGTGAAAAGCAAAGATCAAATAATTCTAGTGGGCATGGCAATACGTGCCTGTGGTACCAGACACTTGGGAGATGGTGGCAGGAGTATTGCTTGAGCCCAAGAGTTCAAGACCAGTCTGGACAACATAGTAAACCTTGTCTCAATAAATAAATAAATAAAATATGATTTTATTTTCCTATTCGCCCGAAGCTTTTCATGACCAAATGAAGATTGGGCTAAAGATTCCAGCATTAGGGGGTTCCCATAGATAGTCAAGAGTCATAACTTCACACAGCCCAATTTTCCTAGGGTTCAGGGTTATCTTAAATGTCACAATTAGCTATAAATTTGTTATTGCATAAGCAAAACTAAAACTATAAGTCTGTTGCTTTCATCACTTACATAACAAGATACAGCCATGCAATGGAGAAGAGCAAGGTGACTATAATGAGAAAACTTGTAAGCATCTTACACTGAGAAAATAGTGGAGTAAAGAGTGGTAGCAAAGAGAAATGACCACCTGGTAGTGCTCATATTTATGTAATCATTTTTCTTTCCTCATATCCCTAGCTAAGCTGCTAGGGATATTTCCTGTAGCTTTTGCCTATGTACTCTCTCTAGACTGATACAATCAACTCCTTAATTGGAACTGGAATTTCTCTGAATTCCTCCATATTTCTTGAGAATATGTTTACCAGTAAAAAGATGACCTTCAGACAAAATTATGAACTTCGCAGTAACTTGGATGGACTGAGAGGCTATAATACTGAGTGATCTATCACAGAAACAAAGAACCGAGTATCAAGTGTTCTCACTTGAACAACTATTGTAATACTTTAAGAAAGGGATTGGCAGTAGTGAGAAAATGCCAGGGAAGAGTGAAGGCGGGATTGACAATAGTGGGAAACTGCCAGGGGAGGGGGGGGCACACGCCATCTACAAGGGTACCTGCATAAAGAACATTTGTATACCTAACCCTGAATTGTACTCCACATCTTTAAAATTAAAAGTTAAAAAATAATAAATAAAATGACCTTCAAGTTTATAAAAACTATATGGTAAGAAATCCAAGCTCAATTTTCTTCCCATTTTACAATTTGACTTACAATAGCAATCATGCAAAGGGAGTAAATGCTTGGATGTGTAAAACGAAAGGACTTCCCTCACTCACATCCCACATGCACACAAACATATCCAAAATCATTTTTCAGTATGTCCAGACACAACAAATGTTACTTTCCCTTTCCCTTGTGTAGCCACCTAATCATCACCTTAAGAACTAATGGGCAAAGCAAAAAGCAAGGAGAGACTAGTTCAGCAGTTATAAATATGAGCTTTGGTATCAGACCTGGTTTTGAATTCTGGCTTCACCATTTAGCAGCTTTCTGTCCTTTGGAAAATTACTCAAACTCTGATTCTCAGTTTCCTCAGGTGCAAAGTAAGGATAATATTATTTAAGCCCTAGTATATTTGTTGAAAGTAACATGCTATTGCATAAAAAGCACTAGCATGGTGCTTAGAACATAATACACTCAATTTTAAAAACAAACTAAACTAAAAAAAAAAAAAATTAAGGGCATAGTCACTTGTCGGGAGCCGCAGTCACTAGTAAAAGTAAGGTAAAAGGGACCTGTAATAGGAAAAATGCCGGCTGGGAGCAAGGCCCCAGTAAAATGCGGCCATGACGGAGGCAAAGCCCCATGGATCCTGTTGATGGACCTTCCCTAACTTTGAGGAATTACGTGCATAGGCTTGAGAATATCCCCTCTTTAGTTGAGATAATAGATGCGCAAATGGATGATGGCATTTGACAGCAAAAATTATACATAGGCATAATGGAGGTGAGATTGCAGCAAAAAGGGTGCCTCTTAGGGTGTGTAAGGATGTTTTTCAGTAAACAGCAGGAGGCTGAGAAGAACGAGTCGGCCACTTCCTCATAAACAACAGACCCCAGCTGAGAGCTGGTGGAAAACAACCGTTTGAGATAAAAAATAGGTTAAGATATTTTAGGATTAAATAAGTAGTTTAATGAAGATAGAATTTAGAATACTAATAATAAGATAGTAAGATAAGATAAACTAGTAAGATAAGAGATATATAATAGTATAAGTGATAGTTAAGAAAATACAGAGACATAAGGATAGAAATAAGATTAATAGAAATAAATATATAGTAGTAAGTAAGTTAAATAAGACTTAGGGTTAAGGTTTAGCTTTATAGGGTAAGGATATTATAGGCCTATAATAGTAAATAGTTATGAGAAAGTTGGAAGAAAACCAGGACGTTCATAAATGTTTGACTTAAGAAAAACACCATCTGTGGTTGAAATTGTTAAAGGTCAACCTTATTGTGAGTGCAAAAAGGATGTACGTGGGCATTTGGTTAGCAACATAAGATACATTAGTGGATACAGGGCTGAGTGGAAAACCTATATAAGCTTGTGAAAAATAAATAAAATTTGGCAGAGTCTTGAGCTCTCCCCAGGAAGAGGATTCCTGATGTTTTTGTCTTTTCTTTTTCCCTGCTTCCCAATTCTCCCGTCTCAATCCCTGACTGTCTCCTGGAGCTGGACTCCAGCAGTCACTAACCATTTTAACAAATGCAAATCAAAACCACAATAAGATATCATCTCACACTCATTAGGAAGGCCACTGTAAAAGAAAATAATAATACTAAGTGTGAGGATGAGGAGAAATTGGAATTCTTATGTATTGATGGTGGAAATGTAAAATGCTATAGCCACTATGAATATCAGTACAGAGATTTTTCAAAAAATTTAAAATATAACTACCATATGATCCAATATCCTACTTCTGGGTATATATCCATAGAGTGTAAAGCAAGATCTCAAAGAGGTATCTGTATACCTATGATGATTGCAGCATTACTCACAATAGACAAGATGTGGAAGCAGTCCAAAAGTCTGTTGATAAATGAAAGAATAAAGAAATGTGGTATATACATAAAATGGAATTTTATTCAGCCCTTTAAAAGAGAAGGAAACCTTGTCACATGCCACAGCATTAGATGAACCTTGAAGACATTATGCTGAGTAAAATAAGCCAGTCCCAAAACAGCAAATACTGTATGATTCTTCTTGTACAAGATATCTGGAGTAGTCAAAATCATGGAAACAGAAAGTAGATGGTGGTTTCCAGTAGCTAGGGGGAGGATGAGATGGAAAGTTATTTGATGGGTTTCAGTTTTGCAAGATGACAAAGCACTAGAGATCTGTTATGCAATTATGTGAATGTAGTTAACACTAGTGAATAATACACTTAAAAATGGTTGAGAGAGGAAATTTTATATTATGTGTGTTTTTCACCACAATCTTTTAAAAAATAAGGCATACTGAAGAAAAAATTCATCTGTAAGGACGTTTATTTCAATTCCTCCCCAATGCCAGAATAGGGAATGGGGAGGAGAAAGGAAAAATGAAGAGAGCCAAAAACAGCTTTTAGTTCTTAACATATGTTTATGGGGTTCCTTTGGATTATGGGGACAGAAAAATCTGTGTAACAGAAAAGTCTGATCAGAAGCATTCTTTCTTTCTCAGCTTTGGAAATACTCAAAAGAGGAAACTAGAAATAACCCATTATGAATAAGCAAATGTCTGCGAATGTATTTGTTCAAGTGCTTTGCCTCAGAACTAGAAATGAGAAGAGTTGTGAGGAAGGAAAAAAAAAAACTTTGACAGAGAGGGAAGGAAGGAAGTATTATAGAAAAAGCCTATGGTTTGATGTCAAGATAATGAATTTGAATCCTTTTTCTACTCCTTGCTTAGTTTCTCTGGAAATGACTTCATTTACCAGTAAAAATGAGTATGATCATGCTTTTATAACAGAGGTGTTATAAGAATTAGCCCAAGATATTGCGTTAAAACATTCTTTTCATCTCATGAAGTACAATCCACATTTTACTTATGATTTTTATGGATAAGTAAACTCTAGCTAATGATCACCATGGGAAAAAAACAAAAGATAACTTCTATCTTTCTATTCATAGGGCTGATTACTTATTATTTTGACACCTATTGTTAGTCTTTTTAATGAATGTCAATATTAATTCATGACAGGGAGTGTGGGATAAGTCTTATCTTCAAAGTAAAAATGTGACAATGTACTCCTAAGCATTAAAGGCAATAAATCAAAGAGTTCTTATTTTCAACAAGGAACTAGTTTAATGTTTCTTTTTTTTTTTTTGAGTTGGAGTCCCACTCTGTCACCCAGTCTGGAGTGCAATGGCCACTCCTGGCCACTGCAGCCTCCACCTGCTGGGCTCCGGCGATCCTTTCACCCCAGCCTTCCGCGTAGCCGGAATAACAGGCACGCGCTACCATGCCCGGCTGATTTTTTGATTTATTGTAGAGATGAGGTATCGCCAAGTTGCCCAGGCGGGTCTCAAACCCGCGGGCTCAGGCTAATGTTTCTAAAGAGTAAATAATTGTCTTGAATGTCTTGAATCTTAGCTCAAGAATGCAATTATATTCATTATTCTCCGATTCTCTAGAGATAATCTTAAATACTACAAAAAATAATAAATTTTTCCTACTTTCAAAGAGAAAGAAGGTGAAAGAGAGAGGATAAAATAATTTTTGTACAAAGTTGATAATAAATTTTTTTTCTCTAAAAATGAAATAATGGAATTTTTTCCCTGAAGGTTTTTAAAGGTCTCCACATCCTAAAGTATGATGGTGGGACTATTCATTGGAAAATCTCTTGGAGTCATAGTTCACAATACTTAATGTTAATATTTCCCCAAATTGTGTTTCAGTAATGTGATTTCCTATATTTTGTTTTCCCTTGTACACTGTAGCTTCAACAACAAAATACATTCAGTTGTTGTGCTACTCTTGCTTAACAGATTTGGATGGTGAACAAGAAAAAACAGAAGAAAAATCTAAGTAAAATTCAATGGATATTTACAACCATGTGCCAGATTCTAAAATGATTTGGTCTTGTCTATAGCCTAGTTGCTTTATTTATTTATTTTCTTCCTCCTCCTCCTCTCCCTCCTCCTCTGCTTCTTCTTCTTCTTCTCTGTTTACTTTTTTTCTGGCAAAGAGAACTCATCAAATGTTTTCTTTTTATAATACTGTGATAATTCTTTCTCTGCTGGAGTTGATTTACTTGACTACTGGAAATCTTTAAATGTTTGATTAGATATTTTTGCATCAACATCTGTTTGCTTAATTTTAACATGAAAATTTTACTAGTATCTGTAATTTGGACAGGAAGTGCATACTTAATATCAAGAGCACTCACTTATAATCTTAAGGAGTTCATTAGAGGACAGTTGATAAGTAGTACTGCCATGGTAAAAATAAAAAAAATTAATATAAAAGTTCAGATCTACCTGCTAGTAGTTATTGCTTTTAGAGCTCACAATGAACCAACTAATTTCTTTTGACAGTGTTCTATGAATACTAATAGTAAAGAAGTTGACCACTTCATAATCTACTATAGATTCATAACAGCTATGAACCTTTCCCACTTAGCTATCTCTTTGGACTTGCTTTCAACATATCTTGCATATGTGCAGACAATGGGGAGAAAATAATTTGCATGTGCATGAGCAGAAAGAGAAAGATAAGCAAGTAAAAGATTTTCACAGAAGTAGAAATTTCTATGAAAACCCCCAGCGTATTTTTTAAATACTGTAAACAGTCTTCATGAATCATTCAGTCTAACTGTTGGCTGTCATCTAACAACTCCTTTAAGATGAGGAACTTGAAAATTTACATAAACCTAGGTGAAATATGCTTTGTCATGTTTTCTTACTTCTTTAACTAAACCAAGCATTTTCTAGTAATGTTTTCTAAAATAAGGCTTCACATTCATGGTTATGGTTCAGAGAAATAAGCACTAGGCTGGGCATGGGGGCTCACATCTGTAATCTCAGAGTTTTGGGAGGCTGAGGCAGGAAGATCACTTGAGGCCAGGATTTCAAGACCAGCCTGGCAACATAGAGGAGACTCCATGACTACAAAATATTAGCCATGGAGGGGCACACCTCATCAACAAGGGTTTTTTAAATTGTGGGGTACAATTTTAAAATAAAAAAACCTTAAAAAAAATATATTTTTTAATTAGCCAGGTGTGATAGTATATACCTTGAGTCCCAGTTACTTGGAAGGCTGAGGCAGAAGGATCACTTGATCACGCCACTGTACTCCAGTCTGGGTGGTAGAGTGAAACACTGTCTCAAAAATAAAAATAAAGGAGAAATAAGAACTAGATTTAGGGTCTAGATTCTATACATCACTGTCCAGTGATGTGACCTTGAGCAATTTTCCCTAATTTACAAAGTCTTTTTCTTTGAAGTTGCCTCAAATTTCTACATTTAGGGATTAGGGAATACGGAATTTAGCAATAATTCACCAGTCCAAACATATCATTGAGAAAGAAAAAAAGAACATGCCTGATCTGGACCTTCTTATGAAGACGTCCATTTGGTTGCCATATTGGATTAGGAAGATTCAGAAAGCTCCACCGTGAGTTGTGAGAACAAAGAGTAGATATGGTTGATTGAGGTTAAGCATATCAATTAAAGTAGAAATGTGATGAGTTGTCCTAGCATCATTATACTGGTTCTCTTTTGAGACACCTGGGAATGACATAGTTAGAGAGCAGGTTATTGAAGGCTGGAAGGAGGGCAATTGCCAAAATGTGTCACAGGAGGCTAGGGGAAAACCATTGCCCTAGTAATTTTCAGTAAAGTTCAGGAGTAGGGATTATATCTTAGATTGCATAGAAAAGTAGAAGATTAAATATGGAAGCATAGAAAACATTAAAAATTGTATCTTTATTCAAGTAACGCATATTCTTTGTGGTAAAGCTAAAAGGTACCAATCATCAGAAAATAAATTCACTACAGAAAATCACAAAAATAAGCACTGTTAACATTTTGCTGCTTATCATTTCAGGCTTTTTACATATAAATCTATACATAAATATACACTTTACACAAAGCTTATTCAAAAATTCTATCCATTTTTAGTTTTAGCAGCAGTGGTATCATGTTGATAGGAGGCTTGTTTGCTTTACAAAATATGCAGCAACAGCCCTTAAATTTGGGAGTCCCTGTGTTATTTGGATGTTTACATCTGAAGGTGTGAGAAGTATCAGATTAGACTATCTGTGGGTTGTTCTTACTGGACAAGTCTTAAATTGTGTATTTTTAAAACAAAGCTTATATAATTTCTCGTAGACTATTATTACAGGGCCAAGTAATCAAGATAGCTGTTTTTCTAATTTCCATTTAAAATCTATTCATTTCATTGTAGTAGGACAGTTAACTTGCTACCAAGCAGAACTATCTTTGAAACAAAATTTAGAACCATTTGTGGCCTACATGTATTGAATCCTGGTTAGAAAAAAGCTTCACAATACTATTTTATTCATCAAATTAGCCAGCTGTAAAGCACAGACCTTTATCTAGAGTAGACAAAGAATTTCAGGATCTGTAAACAAATAACCTACAAAGTAATATGATTTTAAAATTAGTATTTCCTCATGAAGAACTCTTAAATTGCTTATAAAGCTAATCTAATTAAAAGTGGGTATAAATATTTCTTGAAAAAACAAGCTTCCGCTGCCCCTAGTGGAAGAGGATTGGCGAAAAGTGGAGCGGTGGATCTGGACACCTAGCAGTCTGACATCACGACACTGCACAAGACCTCGCTCCAGAAAGGGGACACCTAGTACCTGGTTGATAGTTGCTGGTTCAAACAATGGAAAAAATATGTTGGCTTTGACAGCTGGGACAAATACCAGATGGGAGATCAGAATGTATATCCTGGACCTGTTGATAACTCTGGACTTCTCTAAGATGGTGATGCCCAAAGAACATCTTATTGATGAATTAGATTACATACTATTACCAATTGAAGGCTGGAATAAACTTGTCAGCTGGTATATATTGATGGAAGGTCAGGAGCCAATAGCACGAAAGGTGGTTGAACAGGGTATGTTTGTATAGAACTGCAAAGTAGAAGTATATATATCTCACAAAATTGAAGCTCTGTGAAAATGGAAACATGAACAATGTTATAACATGAAAATTTAGCAAAGATGACACAATAGATACAATTGAAAAGGAAATAAGAAAAATGTTCAATATTCCAAATGAAAAGGAGACTAGATTGTGGAACAAATACATGTGTAATACATTTGAATCACTGAATAAACCAGACAGCACCATTCAGGATATTGGTTTATACCAAGGACAGGTGTTAGTGAGAGAACAGAAAAATGAAGGTGGAACATGGCCAAGGGGTCCTTCTGCTCCCAAGTCCCCAGGTGCATCAAATTTTTCAACTTTACCAAAGATCTCTCCTTCATCTCTATCAAATAATTATAACAACATGAACAACAAAAATGTGAAAAACTCAAATTATTGTCTCCCATCATATACTGCTTATAAGAACTATGATTACTCAGAACCTGAAGAAACAATGAACAGCCAGGCCTCTGTGGCCTAAGTAACTTGGGAAACATGTGTTTTATGAATTCAGCTATTCAGTATTTGAGTAATACACCTCCACTTACTGAATATTTCCTCAATGATAAGTATCAAGAAGATACTTATCATTGAATTTTGACAATCCCTTGGGAATGAGAGGTGAAATAGCTAAATGTTATGCCAAACTGATCAAGCAAATGTGGTCTGGAAAGTTTAGCTACATCACCCCAAAAACTTTTAAGACATAGGTAGAACGTTTTGCGACTCTATTCTCTGGATATTAGCAGCAAGACTGTCAAGAACTATTAGCTTTCCTATTAGATGGACTACATGAGGATTTGAATAGAATTAGGAAAAAACCATATATACAATTAAAAGATGCTGATTGGAAGGTTAAATAAGGTGGTTGCTGAAGAAGCCTGGGAAAACCATTTAAAGCGAAATGACCTATCATAGTAGTTATATTACATGACCTGTCCAAATCAACTTTAGTTTGTCCTGAGTGTGCTAAGATTTCAGTAACATTTGATCCTTTTTGTTACTTGACACTTCCATTACCCATGAAAAAAGAATGTACCTTAGAAGTTTATTTAGTTAGAATGGATCCACTTACAAAACAAAAATCTACTCAAGTTATACGCACCATACTGGTTCTACACTTTTTGGTCAGCCTTTTCTTATGGCGGTATCATGAAACAGCACCGAAGATAAACTTATAATCTCCTGCTTTTGAGAATGTGACAATATGTCAAAATGTCTACTGAAACTGAAGGATTCCTACGCTGCTGTAAGGACCAAAATATTCATGGGAATGGTCCAAATGGCATCCATAAAGAAGGCTCACTAAGTTAAATGGAAACAGATGAGCCAGATGATGAATCCATTCAGGATCAAGAACTTCCCTCAGAGAATGAAACTTCAGTCTGAAGATTTAGTTGGAGGAGATAATGATTCTGAAAATGGTTTATGTACTGAGGAAGCTTGCAAAGGTCAACTCATGGGATACAAAAAATGATTGTTTATATTCCAGTTCAACAACTTAGGCAATACTGATATCAACTACATCAAAGATGGTACCAGACATATAAGAATTGAAGATAGGCAGCTTACGCTAGATGAAAGATCTTTTCTTGCTTTGGGTTGGGATCCATATTGTTAAGAAGATATTTTGATGAAAATGCTGCTGAAGATTTTGAAAAACATGAAAGTGTGGGAAACAAATCTCCTAAAAAACCCTTTGTGAAATTACAAGATTGCCCTGAGCTTTTTACAATGAAAGAAAAGCTGAAGATCCTGGTGTTGTTCAAATTGTAAAGAACATCAGCAAGTGATCGGTTTCTTTGTAACTGGATTTGTGGTGCATCTCAAGCGATTTTCGTACAGTACTTGTGGTGCATCTCAAGTGATTTTTTTACAGCCAATACATGAGTGACAAGTTGGATACCTTAGTTGATTTTCCTATCAATGACCTGGATATGTTGGAATTCTTGATTAATCCAAATGCAGGTTCTTGCTGCTATAATTTAATTGCTGTTTCCAGTTACTATGGAGGGATGGGAGGAGGGCACTATACTGATTTCGCAAAAAAAAATAGATGATGGAAAATGGTACTATTTTGATGACAGTAGTGTCTCCACTGCATCTGAAGACCAAATTGCGCCCAAAGCAGCATATGTGCTCTTCTACCAGAGACAAGACACTTTCAGTAGAACTGACTTTTTTCCTCTTGACTGACAGACTAAAAGTACTTCAGTTGCCACTGGCATCCCCTTAAAAAGCAATGAAGACAGCAATGACAATGACAATGATATAGAAAATGAAAACTGTATGCACACTAACTAATGAAAGTCCTGGAAACCATATAAGAGAGACTTTCCTGCTGGTGAAATGAAGAAGTGACCCACCACATTAAAACAGAAGTCTGAGACAGAGAGTTTCAGATAACCAAATGTAAATCCTTTATCAGATTTTAACTTATGCAATACTTGAAGTGAAACACAATGGAAACTTTAACAGAAATTGTCTCTTAATACATTTACAGTCTTGTATTTACAAGCCAAATATATATAGGAAATCACAAATAAATCCCTTTTAAGTTTGAAAAAAATAAGCTTATGCTTTATATACTATTTTCTATTGAGGTGAAATTCATATACATAAAATAAACCATTTTAAAATGAACAATTCAGTGGCTATTAGAATATTTATAATGTTGTGCAGCCACCACATCTATCTAGTTTCAAGATTGTTTCACCACCCCAAATGGAAACCTCACACCCATTAAACAGTTGTTTTCTATTTCTCCCTCACCCCAGTCCCTGGCAAACACAATCCCTGTTCTATCTCTAAGGATTTACCTATTCTGAGTATTTCATATAAATGGAATAATACAATGTATAATCTTTTGTGTCTGGCTTCTTTCATTTAGCACCATGTTTCTGAGATTCATCCATGCTGTAGTATTAATATTTTTATGGTCAGTACATTTATGGTTGGATAATATTTTACTATACATATATAGCCAAATTTGTTCATTCACTCATTCATCGTTGGATATTTGGGGGCTGTTGCCACCTGTTGGCTGTTGCAGAAAGTGCTGCTCTGAGTATGTATGTACACGTACTTGTCTACGTGCCTGTTTTCATTTCTTTGTAAATATAAAACAATTCAAGACCAACTGAAATGATTTGTTTTAATTATTTTTAAAATGTTGATGTAGGGCTATACTACGTATACATATCCCTAGGTATTTCTCCTCTTCCTAATGGGAAAAAAAAAACTTTTGTTTTCATTATGCAGGTACCCATGTTGATGAGGTATGCACCCCCCCACCCCACCTCCAGCAATTTCCAACTACTGCCAATTCCTTACTTATGGTATTATGATAATTGTTCAAGGTCTACTGGAAAAAAAAATTAACATTTTTAAAGAGCTGGCCAAAAGTTGGCAACAGGCTGTAGCTACAACCACAATATGTCCAACGTCCCCTCCTTTGATATACACACACATCTTTGCTCCCATCTCCCACCCCTACATGCACTGTAAAAAGTTAACCACACTAACTAAGTGGCTCATAGAAGGTAAAACATAAAATTCATTTTAAGTGAAATTTTAAAAAGAGATAAAATATATACAAGTATTAGGCCTCCCAGATCCGACCTCTTTATGTCAAAATGGAGATGAATATATTTATTAAGACTTGGTGGGGAAATACTTGTTTACTCCAGGCAGTCACTAGCTTTGACGGTTCAGCTTACCTTTTTCTACTTTAGAATGGCAGGAAAGTCTCAGGCATTCAGCATGCTCCGCAATTTAAACAATGTATTTCAGTTTAAATGAGTTTATCCAGAGGTAACTCCACTGTAAGTCGAGGAGCATTAATTTGTACATTTCTAGGTGAATCTTAGCATTTCCAATTTAACTTGTTAATTTTATTTACAATGGTTGTTATTAATGAATTATGTTCACAAATATAATGCAATAAATATTTTTAAATAAAATAAGAAATAGGTTTAAGCAGATTTAAATGGGTTAGTGAAAGCAGCAGAGTATTTCTTCCTTTTTTTAAGGAAACTATGTTTATTTTGGAATTTTGAAAGACTGTGTCTCAACACATTTTTAATACACTGTGCCTTTCCTTGTTTTTTTCTTTCCAATTTCAGCTTTCATTTTGAATAACCTGAAAGTAAAGTGCTTTTCACATGACAAAAATAACATCCCAAGTTAATTAAGTTCCCTAAAGAGTATCATTTTAGATGCTTTAAGATGTTGCCTTTAAAAAAAATTACAAGTTTCAATGGAGGAAGAGAAGAGGAGCCAGAAAAGGAGACTGAGAAGGGCCAGAAAGGTAAAAGGAAAATTAAGAGACTGTAGTATTAATCCAGTCAGGAAAGAGTTTCAAAGGGAAAAGAGTGGGGATATAGACAAAGAAACAGGGGAGAGAGGTACTGGCTGCATGTTCCCACTGTGAGAAATAAGAAAGGTGATTTATTTTCAAGTTGGAGCCTAGCTTATCTTGGGGTCTCAAGATGGCGTGTAAATGCTTTGTGTTTCTCTTTCGTTGATTCACTTCCTGCTTCTTTGTGCTTCCTCTTCATGGGCTTTTTACTTTGGCGGACTGCATGTTCAAACTTTTGGCAAAATCCATTAGAATAGTAATCTGTAAGCCAATCGGCAAATAGGACATGTAAATGAGATAATTCTGTAAAACCAATCAACATGTAACATGCAGGTGTCCTACAGCAAAGCGTGTAACTCCTGCAAGTATTCCTCAAATGAGGAGCCAGAAGAGGGATAAAAACGCTAATTTTTCCTGCTTCAGTGTGCCTGCCCACTAGACAACCAATCTTGTAAGACCGTCATTAAAGTCTTGCTTCTGGCACTCCACGTCTCTGTCTCCATCCTTTGATTTTGGATAGGTGAGTTAATTCTCACGCCACCCAATGACTGCCTCTCTCCTACTCTCCTGGCTCCTTCCTCAATGACTGAAACAAGAACTGACTAGCTCCTTCTTTCCTTCCAAAAACAGGTATGAAAATGTGAAGGACATTTAAGTGTAATAGCATATCTGCTATTGGAAAGAGCTTTGGAATCTGTGAAATGCTGTGTACATGATGAAAGTCAGGCAAAAATGTCTGTTGTTCTAGATGACTCAAACTTGTCTTCCCAAGAAAAGAGTTCTAGTAACATGAGTCAGAAGTGATAATTTGAATCCACCACCTCAGGAGGTTGCTACCACATGTTAGATGTTTCACAAGCAAATTCTTCAGAATTTGCTACTCATATTGTCTGAGTTTCATTACCAATGATTCACTCCTTATTCTCTGACCTTTAGTTTCTCCTTCTACTTTAATGCCTCTGAGTTACCAACTTGTGCAGGGAATTGTTTCAAAACCTCAAACTTCAAAAGAACTGATACAAAAACTAGTAGCAGAGGTATAAAAATCATGACCAAATTGAGACTTCTGGCTAGGCCTCTATTTGGCTAGGATGTCAAAGCTTTAAAAAAGTTTAGACTTGAGAAAAACAAAGGTGAGAGATAAAAGATAAAGATAAAAGTGATTCCTTATACTAGTTAGTGATTTTGGTGCAATATTTTAACAAGTGGAAAAAAACAAACAAACATAGAACTGTGTAATTTCTATTTGATTTTCCTCTTTTCTATCAAGGAAAAGACCTTCAGTACAAAGTTTCAACACTTGACAAAATAAAACAAGCACATTTAAGAAGGAACTGAAGTCCATTTGATAAGTGAGGAATGATAGGATCATTGTTTTCATTAATGTGAAATACTTTCCAGAACACTAAAGGAGTTGTTCATGTCAGTAAAGGACTGCTAGCCAGGCTCGGTGGCTTAGCCTGTAATCCCGCGCTTTGGGAGGCTGAGGTGAGTGCATTGCCTGAGCCCATGGGTTCGAGACCCTCCTGGGCAACTTGGTGAGACCTCATCTCTACAATAATTCAAAAAATTAGCCGGGCGTGGTAGCGCACGCCTGTAGTTCCAGCTACTTGGAAGGATGAGGCAGAAGGATCACCAGAGCCCAGAAGGTTGAGGCTGTGGTGGCCGGGAGTGGCCACTGCACTCCAGTCTGGGCGACAGAGTGAGACTCCAACTCAAAAAAAAATTAAATAAATAAATAAAGAACTGCTGTCAGTAATCTCTGAAAAACTGCAGAGAATGGGTATAGTTATGCCTTAATTTAAGAACAGAGAAAATAAACCTGCCTTCTAAAAAGCACACATTGGATGAGACTGCTGTAATTCCCAGTAGAACTTTCTAATAATTGGTTACCATAGAAAGAGGTTGTTGGTTACCCTCTAAGGTTGGCTAATTGGATACATGCATTCCCCTCTCTTCCCAAATCCAATAGCAATATCAAAAGAGTAAAATTAAACAAAAATAAATCTAAATTAATTTTAGAAAAGTCAAAAGGGGTTACTAGAATATACTGAAAAATTTCCAAAGTGTATTGATGGGAAAATGTAATAGAACTAAGCAACCAGCAAGTTCAAACTCATGAAAGGGAACTTTGAAAATAAGTTTTAGCCGGGCTCGGTGTCTCAGCCTGTAATCCCGCACCTTTGGGAGGCTGAGGTGAGTGGATTGCCTGAGCCCGCCGGTTCGAGATCCACCTGGGCAGGCGAGACCTCATCTCTACAATAAATCAAAAAATTAGCCTGGCGTGGTGGTGCGCACCTGTAATTCCGGCTACACGGAAGGCTGAGGCGGAAGGATCGCTGGAGTCCAGCGGGTCGAGGATGCAGTGGCCGGGAGCGGCCACTGCACTCCAGTCTGGGCAACAGAGTGAGACTCCAACTCAAAAAAAAAGAAAAGAAAAGAAAAGAAAAGTTTTCCCAGCAGAATTCTACAAAGCTTCATAATAAGCAGGCTAGTTAGAAGAAGTGAAACATGGGCAGCAACTGGGTAACTAGTAAAGACAGAGCTAGTCCTAAGGGATGAGGCTGATGTGTACCCTAGGTTGTGTATAGTGAGAGTGTTTACATAAGAGATTCTCAAATAGATAATGGATCCAGGGAATCAGGGCCTTGTACCAGGCAAACGAGAGCTGTGTTCATTAAACAAATCATATTCACATCAAAAAGAAAAGCCCACCCTCTCTCTGCCACATACAACCACTTGAGTCAGAGCTTATTTAATCCAAACTTAAGCTTTTAGCTATGCAAACAAGAATTCTTACACTCTCTAGTAACCAATACTATTCAGATTAGGGTTACAAATATGACCAAACAACCAAGCACTATCAAACAACAAGGAAGATGAAAAGAGAAGAACTAAACTTTATAAGCCAAACTAAAACCTGAGAAAACGAAATACAGGGCATATTCTAAAGTACTAAAATACAGCCAGGCGCAGTAGCTCATGCCAATAATCCCAGTACTTTGGGAGGCTGAGGTGAGAGGATTACCTGAGCCCATGGGCTCAAGACCAGCCTGGGCAACTTGGTGAGACCTCATCTCTACAATAAATCAAAAAAGTAGTTGGGCATGGTGGCGCGTGCCTGTAGTTCCAGCTACTTGGAAGGCAGAGGTGGAAGGATCGCCTGAGCCCAACAGGTCGAGGCTGTGGTAGCTGTGAGTGTGTCACTGCATTCTAGCCTGGACAACAGAGTGACTCCAACTCAAAAATAAAATAAAATGAAGTACTAAAATAAGTATGTTTAATATCTCCAGAGAGATTTTAGGCAATTCTGAACCTATAAAAAAATAAAATACAAATGGTTATTAAATATTAATAAAGATGCTAAGATTATTCAAACATTTTTAAAAGAAAAAGTTGGAAAAAAGGGAAGCAGTGATCACTTCAAGTCAGCTTAAACTCGTGAAGCACAAGTCATGCCTCAATCGCTTCATTTCCTTTTTTGAGAGGTCATCAGACTGGTAGATTGGGGAATGCCAGTGGCATTATGTGTCTGGTGACTTTCAAGTCGTTTATAAATTGTTTCATGATACTATATTCTAAAAACTAATTGTAACTTACCGTGATTGATAGAAAAATAAGTTAATAAAAATTAGCATCACCCAGTACAGAAATTTCTGATTTAATTGTCTTTTCTCTCTAAATTGTAAACTTCTTAAGAAAATGAAACATTTTCTGTATATACTGTCTAACCCATTGCTTAGGCAAATGATGGCATCTCCAGAAATATTTACTGAATGATAATTAAATATAACTGTAATTAATACAAAGTCTGTATTTAAAGGCATATATGAGATGAAAGGAGAATAACTGGTTTCTTGGTTCACTGAGGAATGATGTAGGGGTTTTAGTTGATTGCTTAATGTCAACATTGTGACATGGTGGATAAGAGAGCTACAGATACAAGGTCATAGCAATGGAAAAACAGTGAGGAACACAGATAGAAGATCTGTGACAGACTGTATTTTTCCAAACAATACCTCTCATCTCATATGCTGTTTCCACTTTTTTTTTTTAATTCAAAGGGTACATGTGCAGATTTGTTACATAGATATATTGTGTGATAGTGAGGTTTGGGCTTCTATTGGGCTCATCACTCAGGAGATGGACATGGTACCCTGTGGGTAGTTTTTCAACCCTTATACCCTTCTCTTGACTTTGAATTTTTGCACTCCTTCCACTGACTGGTGGGGTCTGTGTTTCTGCTTGACCTACAGGGCTTGTCATCCTTCCGCCTCAGCCTTCCAAATAGCCGGAACTACAGGTATGTGCTACCATGCCTAGCTAAGTTTTATTTGTTGTAGAGACAAGGTCTTACCAAGTTGCCTGGGCTGGTCTCGAACCCATGGGCTCAGGCAATCCACTCGCCTTGGTCTCCCAAAGTGCTGGGATTACAGGCTGAGCCACTGAGCCTGGCTGAGTGATGAGATTTCAAGTGATTTTTACTTTCTTCTTTATACTTGTGTTGAGGTGTGTGTGTGTGTGTGTGTGTGTGTGTGTGTGTGTCAGGTTCTCACTCTGTTGCCCAGGGTAGAGTGCAGTGGCATGATTACAGCTCACTTCAGTCTCGACTTCCTGGGCTCGAGATTCTTCCACCTCAGAATCCCAAGTAGCTGGGACTACAGGCGCATGCCACCATGCCCAGCTAATTTTTTAATTTTACTTTTATTATTATTTGTAGAAACTAGGTCTCTCTGTGTTACCTAGGCTTGTCTCAAACTCCCGGGCTCAAGCAATCCTCCTGCCTCTATCTCCCAAAATACTGGGATTACAGGCATGAGCCAACGTTTTTACAGGCATGAGCCAACTTGTTTTTAACACATGATATAAAAATCTGTTGCAAAAATGAACATGTTTCATTTTTACAGATACCAAACAAATATTAAATAAAGAGACTCTATTAGCTGTTCAGCTTTGCTGTTTCCCCTCTCTTCTTCCGATCCCTGCACTAGCCCCTGCCTCATCCCATATTAATTATTTTTGTTATCTCAGCAAGTTATTCTCTCAGGAGTCTCTATTCTTCACACATCCAGTTGTTTTTGTCTGGAAGGCATTTTCCTCTGCTTTTTGTTAAGCTGATCCCTACACACTGATTAGGGTTCGGGTCAGGTATGGACCCTTAAAAGAGGCTCTTCTGAACCAGCCCTTTCTTTAAACTCATATTGACTTCTACTACCACATATCATACTGCTCCATTATCATCTATTGGCCTCCATCTTTGCAGTCAATCTTACATGCCAGAGTATTTACAGAATCCACTATAAGCCTTCCATACTAAAAGCATTCAATAAAATGTTTCCCAAAGAAATTGGTAAAGTACTATTTGGGAAAGCTAGAGAGGTCAAAAGCAAAGGTTTTGTCATTTTACTCCTTGGATTCAAATTTCCAGTTCTGTCACTTGCCAACTGTGGAACCCTAGGCAAGTTACTTAACCTCTCTGTGCCTTAGTTGCAATATCTATGAAGTGGAAATAAAAATAACAATGTCATAGGTTTGTTGTGAAGTCTAAGTTATGTGATATGTAAGCAAGTTCCACTGATGGCTTCATGGCTGAATTCTACCAAACATTTAAAGAAGCACTAGTGCCAATCCTCAAACTTATCCACAAAAATTGAAGAAAAGGGAAAAACTTCATTTTACAAGGCCAACATTTTCCTGATACCAAAGCCAGAAAAGAACACTACAAGAAAAGAAAATTACAGGCCAATATTCCTGATGAACAAAGATGCAAAAATCCTCAACAAACTACTAGCAAATGGAATCAAACAGCATGATCAAGTGGGATTTATCCCTGGGATGCAAGAATGGTTAAACAGATACAAATATCACATAACTTAGTCTTCACTACAAACCTATGACATTGTTATTTTTATTTTCATTTCGTAGATATTGCAACTAAGGCACAGGGAGGTTAAGTAACTTGCCTAGGGTTCCACAGTTGGCAAGTGACAAAACTGGAAATTTGAATCCAAGGAGTAAAATGGCAAAACCTTTGCCTTTGACCTCTCTAGTTTTCCCAAATCAATAAGTATGACACATCACATCAGCAGAATTAAAGCATCAGATCACTTGATCATCTCAACAGATGCAGAAAATGCTCAACAAAATTCAACATCTCTTCTTAAAAAAAAAAAAAATCACCCAATAAATTAGATTCGAAGGAATATACCTCAACACAATAAAGGCCACGTAGGGCAAGCCCATAGCTAACATCATTCTCAGTGATCCATAATCTCTCATGAATAAAGAAAATTTCTACAATGGAAATGAAAGTCCTGTCATCCTGTCCTTTGAGACAACATAGGTGAAACTGGAGGATGTGATGTTAAGTGAAATAAACAGATAAAGAAAGACAAATACCTCACTTACGATCTCGCTTTATGTGGATTGTAAAAAAGATGAACTCATAGAAACAGAAAGTAAAATGGTGGCTACCAGAGTCTGAGAGGTAGGGAATTGGGGAGATGCTGGTCAAAGGACACAAATTAACCTATCTTAAATGTCTTTTTCATACTCTGTTATACTCACACGAAACATTTTCAGTTATTATAGTTTCCATTTTTATTAATCCTTTAAAATTATAGTTTTACTGTTTCATTAACAGAATTTCTGACTTGATAAATACCTGTTGTATAAAATTAAATGAAAACAAAAGGATTTAACAGAATTAAAAATGACTGAATTGAATTGCAAAATATTGTCACTAGAGGGAGCACAGCACTTAATTTGTATTCTAAAAGAGTCCCGCCTGCTGGCAATCAAAACAGCAGTTTGCATCCCATTGCGTTGTATGAAGGACTTCCAAATAAGCCAACACCATTATTTTCCTAGAAAATGAAAGTGACTGAATGCATTAGCTCTCATGCTCTTCACAGTGTTTGGAGGTATAAATGCCTTGTTTCTGTGGCGCCACTGTCAAAATAACATATACGCTTCTTTGGATGCAGCTCCAAAATGGCTCATGCTCTTCACAATGGTCCAAAATGGAACAGAGAAATAAAGATTAGAACATGATGCATGAAATCAAGTGGACGAGTCTAATCAAGGCAGACAGCACAATAACCACAGGAACATGTTCTGGACCTCAGATGATGATCCCGCACCTTTAAATCTGTATCATTATTATATGTGAACTGTGCATAAGTACACCTCTTGTGATAGATGTGTGTTTCTTAAAAAAATAAACAAAGGAGTCCTCACTTGGTTACCACCATTAGTGTTCAAAAGCCACTGAACTTTAGACTCAAGCTGTTTTTAAAAAAGATTAGATGTGGTGTTCAGAAGACGGTAAGTCTTTGCCAAGTTCTGTAGATGAGGGATTTTGAACAAAAATAAAAAACAGTTCCAGGTCTCATAAGAATAATTGAATCAAATAAGCCTATAAGTAAAAATTAAAAGGATATTACCATCACATATATTTTGTCATAAGCCTGATTTCTAGTGAAGAAGTAATACATAATAAAAATAAGGTATGCAGACAATCCTTCCTACTTCTCCATGCGAGAGCCAGTAAATATGAGTCTTAAGACACTATTTGCATGCCATGGGGAAGTGCTAAAGTTCATAAAATCACAGACTTTTAAATGTGGAAGGAACTTGGAGCAGTTGTCTATCCCTCACCTACACAGAAATTCCTTTTGCCACCTCTATTCCATGTGCCTTCTTCGGCAGCTGTGGCATTCACATAGTGGGGAGGCAATCCCGCCACATGCTAAGGAAGTCCAGTCTCTATTTGGATGGCCCTAGTTCTGCCAGAGAAACTCTTCTATCTTCGGAACTGAAATTTTCTGCCGTGTAATAGCATACTTTTATTCTGATTCTGCCCTTTGGCAGAAGGTAAAAATTCTTGTTCTCAGGAAAGGTATTGAATATGAACATGGACACCATGTTCTCCCGGGCTGTTTCCTTACTCATCCCCATGTTTCCTCCCAAAATATTACAGGTTTATCTACAACCTTTTTAAGTAAAAGTTACTTTTAGGGGGCCTAAATGAAGCATATTTGTATACCTAACCCTTAACTGTACCCTACAACATCATAATAAAAAATACTGATTTAAAAAAAAAAAGTTACTTTTGTCATTTTCCCCTTGGTATAAAAGTTTTTTTTTTGGAGAAAAATTAGAAAATTCACACACACCAAATGAAGAAGATAACCTTAGTGCTCAGAAATAACCTGTTATCTATTTTTCTGTGTCAGCATATACCTCTTCATTAATTTTTTTTGCAACAATAGGGTATTATTTATTGTTTCTAAACTCTATTTTATATAACCAGTCAACAAATTATCTACATTTTAAAAGTTCAATAGTACTCTATCATATGTTTGTATCATATTTATTAAAATAATTCACTGCTGTGGGATAGTTAGGTAATTTTGCTTTTAAAACAATCACTAAAAAATTCACGTAGATGCATTTTTTTTGCAAGACACTTGCATTATTTCTTGCATATTCATTTCCTAAGCTAAAATTTCTAGTTTTTAGAGATTAAACTTTTCCATCTAAAAAATTACTTCAAGCCGGGCTCGGTGGCTCAGCCTGTAATCCCATGCCTTTGGGAGGCTGAGGTGAGTGGATTGCCTGAGTCTGCGGGTTCGAGACCTGCCTGGGTAACTTGGCGAGACCTCATCTCTACAATAAATCAAAAATGAGCCGGGTGTAGTAGTGCGCGCCTGTAGTTCCAGCTACTTGGAAGGCTGAGGCGAAAGGATCGCCGGGGCCCAGCAGGTCAAGGCTGCGGTGGCCGGGAGTGGCCACTGCACTCCAGTCTGGGCGACAGAGTGAGACTCCCACTCAAAAATAAAAAATAAAAATAAAAAATAATAAAAAATTACTTCAGGCGGGCCACAGTGGCTCATGCCTGTAATCCCAGCACTTTGTGAGACCAAGGCTGGAGGATTACATAAACCCAGAAGTTCAAGGTTACAGTGAGCTATGATCACACCACTGCATTCCAGCCTATGTGACAGAGCAAGATCTTGTCTCTAAAAAATTAAAATAAAATAAAATAAATTCTTCAAAGGAAAAAATATGGTTTTTGTTTACTCAACTACTGTTTTTAGATTTGTGCAAATGTATGGAGTGCATGAGACATTTCTGATGTGTATATAATGTGTTGTGACTAAGTAAGGGTATTTAAAGTATCCATCAATATTTTTTCTAAGTGTAGTCACCTTATTCTGCTATCAAACATTGAATTTATTCTATCTCACTGGATGTGTGTACCCTTTAATCCACTTCTCTTCATCCTTCTCCATGTCCCCCACTCACTCTACATAGTCTTTGTTATCTATTTTTCTTCTCTCCATGTGTTAAAATTGTTTACCTCCCACATATAAGTGAGAACATACATTATTTGTCTTTTTGTGCCTGGGTTACTTCATTTAAGTAATGACCATCAGTTCCATCCATGCTGTTGTGAATGACATGATTTTATTCTTTTTTTATGACTGAATAGTATTCATTGCATATGTATACTGCTTTTTCTTTATCCGTTCACCTATTCTTTAACATTTTATGAAATATTGTCCAAATCCATCACCATCCTCATCAATTTTGAGATCATGATAAATGTTTACTTCTCTCTGGACACTTTTTTCTGAAAAGCTTTCCCCCTTCCTCAATATTATCTTATCAAGGAGGTTTCCTGAACCCGTGGTCTAGATTAGTCTCTGTTATAATGTCTCATTATACCTTTTATTTGTCCTTCATGATATTTTTAATTATTGTAATTAAATAGATGAGTGCATGATGATTTGTTTAATTCTACTGTCCTGTAGATTTACAAGAGCAGAACCATGTATGTCTTCTAATTGAGAGCATGCTAGCAAAAAAGCATGTACTCAATAAAACACTTCTTGAGTAAATGAAAATTGTGTAGATTTTAGAGCAGAGTGTATGTGAACCAGTGCAGTCTACCATATCTGCAGGACAAGAAATTGACATAATGTTCTCATTCTCCAAGACTGGCAGAAAGCTTAAAACTCTGTTATACTAGTTTCTAATCTTGCCACCACCTCACCTCCTACTAAGTTGTAGTTTTGGGATTGTCCACACAGGGCTAAGGCATTGAAGAAGTCCTTCTGGTCATTGATTATCTGTCCACGGATGTTACCTGTCCACTGTTCCTCCCTGCATGGCCGCTTTAGGTTTTTAGCTCTTCACAGCTTCTGTGACATGTCTGGGATATGTGAACCTTCTCATAAGGCTGCCTCCACAAAGGTCCACATCCACAAAACATAACACACAGCCATTTCTCTTTAGGCCTTGCCATCTCCCAAGAATGTGCAGGGAACAGTAAATTTTTGTCTGCTCAGCTGACCCACAATCATCTCTGTCTTTCTCTTCCCCCAACAGTATATAGCAACCTATTTCTTGCCTAACTAAAAACTCAATAGAAAAATGGGCAAAAGTTATGAAAACGGTCTATATATACATAAGAGGAAATACAAAGAGTTCTTAAACATGTGAACAATGTCAAACCTCAATCACAATAAGATAACTGCAAATACAAATTACAATAAGATGTCATCTTTCAATTATCAAAACTGCAGAAATCTGATGCAAGAGAATGCATCACCGATGGGGATGTAGCTAGGTCCTACTTTAGGGTAGATAAAAGCTGGTTGAGAATTCATTGTCCCTATTCCCAGTGCCTGACATGAGTGAAAAGGTTTTCAAAGCACTCTGCTCCCAGCAGCTGAGAAATGTCAAGTACATCATTAATAAAACAAACAACAAAAGATGCTGACGAGGATGCAGAGAAAAAGGAACACTTCTACACTGCTGGTAGGAGTGCAAACTAGTATATAACCTCTTTGGAAGACAATATGACAATTTATGAAAGAACTATAAACTGACCTTCCATATGACCCAGCAATCCCCCTATTGGGAATATACCCAGAGGAACTCAAGTCATTCTACCAAAAAAAAAAAAAAAAAAACCCTGCATATGCATGCTTGCTGCAGCTCTATTCATAGTAGCAAAAACATGGAACCACCCATGCTGCCCATTGAAGCTGGACTGGATAAAAAAATGTACATATGCACAATGGAATAGTACACAGTCATAAAGAAGGACAAATATATGGACTTCACAGCAACTTGGATGGATCTAGAGTCTATCATACTCAGTGATCTATCACAGAAACAAAGAAGAGTACCATATGTTCTCATTCATAAGCTAACCTTGAACAAGTATCATAATACTATAAGAAAGGGATTGACATTAGTGGAAGTGCCAGGGGAGGAGGGGTAGGATTGCCAGGGAAAGGAGAGGCACACTTCATCAACAAGGACACCTGCATAATGAACATTTGTATACATAACCCTGAATTGTACATCACATCTTTAAAATAAAGAAAAAAGAAATGCTAACCAGAAACCACCCAGCTGAGTCCATCAACCCCCAGAACAGTGAGAGGTAATAATAAGTCACTAAGTTAGCAGTGGTTTAATATACAGCAAGAGATAACTAGAACACCTCTTGGAAATATAATTTGACAATATTTATCAAAATTTTAAATTAATATATACTTTAACTCAGAAATTTTTTATATTTAATCTGTATATATATTAAAACACAAAGTAACATGTAACAACATATATCACAGCTATATTTATAACAGTGAAAGACTGGAAACAAGCTAAATGTCTTCATGGAGAACAGTTTAAATACATTCTGGTATATAGAAACAACGGAATATGCTGCTATTAAAAAGAGGAGTAATAGTATATTCTAATATGAAATCACATGGAATAATCTTCAAGTTACTTGTTAACTTTATATCCAGGTGCAGGACAGTGTGTTTCATATGTTGTCATTTGTATAAAATACTATGCATATGTATAGATTTGTAAATGTGCGGAAAACATCTAGAATACACAAAAAATTGGGTAACAACAATTGCTTTGGGGAAGGAACTTGGACATCTGAAGGACAAGACATGAAAGGCTTTTCACTGTAATTGTAAACTTTTCAATTCTGTACCATGAGCATGTATATATTATCTATTCAAGTAACTTTTAATAATATGTATATGTCTGGTCATAACATAGTACAATATCCTCATTTTAAAGATGAGAAAACTAATCTTAGAAAGTTAATGGGATTTGTACAGCATTTGAGACCTACCCAGTAACAGAGCAAGGTCTAGGTATGATTCCTCACATGAAACTCTTTTCGTCGGCTGGAAACCTTTAAGTTTATTCCGTTTTAGTAAGACCTTTCTCATAGTATCTTCAGGAAGTATGTTTTTTCTTCCCAGTTTCATTCTGTTTCTATTTCCAAACTAAGTCTCTCAAGACTAAATATATGTGTGTTGTATTACTTTTCTATCACTACTGTTACAAATCACCACAAACCTAGTAGCTTGAAGCAACATAAATTTATTTTCTTACAGATCTGGAGGACTGAAGTCCAAATTGAGTCTTATGGAGATAAAACCATGGTATTAGTGGAGTTGCATTTCTTCTGGAAGCTTCGGGGATGAATCCATTTCCTTGCTTTTTCTAGCTCCTAGAGAGGGTGTGCATTCCTTGGTTCATGACCCTGTTCCTACACATTCAAAAAACATCACTCCAATGTCCCTTGTCCCATCTCCTTCCTTGATCACCTTTGATCCTCCTGAACCGTTGATCTCCTTTGATCCTCCTTAACCCTTTGATACTCCTGAACCCTTGTGATTATATTAGGACTACCTAGATAGTACATACGGGATAACTTCCTCATCTCAAGATCCTTAACTTAATCACATCTGTGGCGTCTCTTTTGTGATGTCAGGTAACCCTCACAGGTTCTGGATATTAGGACATGAACATCCTTGAGAGCCCATTATATAGCTTACCACATTAGATCTAAATTTAGGCAAGTCTCATAAACTCTCTGTTTCTCCATCTATAAAACAGGGGTAAGAATGTTACCTACTTTGTAGAGTTATTGTGCAGATTATATAAATTAATATATTTAAAGAGCATGGAACACTGTAAGCCTGATACACTGTAAGTACTGGGTATATGTTATTTGTAGTAGTAGCTGTTGTTTTACTGACCCTCTAGTTAACTAGCATGTCAAAGCCTTTCATCAAGAGGATTAGTAATCTCTTTTTTTCCTCCTTTAGATCTGACACATGCTTAAAGATACATGTATTTTTGCAAAACACACCACAACAAAATCAGTTTTAAGGTAAAAATTATACACTCAACAGATGAAAATAATTAATTTAGAATAACAGCTAACTTTTTCTGGTTTTCTTTTTTTTTTTGTAAGTTAGAGTCTCACTCTGTCGCCCAGGCTGGAGTACAGTGGCACACTCAGGGCCACCCCAGCACCTATCTGCTGGGCTCCAGCAATCCTTCCGCTTCAGTCTTCCAGGTAGCCAGAACTATAGGTGCGCGCTACCACGCCTGGCTAGTTTTTTGATTTATTGTAGAGACAAGGTCTCGCCAAGTTGCCCGGGCTGGTCTCAAACCTGTGGGCTCAGGTAATTCACTCATCTCAGTCTCCCAAAGTGCTAGGATTATAGGCTGAGTCACCGAGCCCAGTCAACAGCTAACATTTTATATAGTCTCTTTTATTTGTGTTTTTTCAAGTACATAACATATACAGTGAGCCCTAGTAATCCATTCAAAGTATATATCAAGAATTTGTTGAGAATATACTACATTCAAGGCCCTGTGCAACTGGGATGCAAAGGGCAGATCCACCATTTTCAGGCAATCTTGAATTTTAACAATGGAGAGAGGTGAGTCTCAAGTAAACCAACTTGCAGAGTGTCATGAGATCAGAACTGGAGCTGAGAATGTGTCTTGAGAGATGAACTATACAAAGGAAAAAAAATGGAAAAGTAAGACACCATATTATGTATTACACGTGCTAAATGAGTTGTCTAGACTGCCAGAAGACTTCAGACTGGGGAGAATCTCTGTGAGATAAATTGATCAGAATGGCTTAGGTAAAGGAATGTGAAAATTTGGGGTAAAGAGAGAAGGGAAAAGATAATTCTGAATGTGAGCAAAGACAGACTAAACTATCCTAGACATGTACTGGGAAAGTTTGAACTGAGTTTTTGTACTGGAAAGCAGGGGAAAAAAGCAAAATGACTTCTCCATGCAATTATGAGTGTATGTAGGAGAGTTGGGGGGAGCGGTATATGTCCACCCCTTCTACAGAGCAGGGCAAGTTCACATGACATCCCATCTCCCAAGTCACTCCTGAAACACCAGGAAGAAGCCAAGCAACTAGTGGCCAAAATAGCTCATTTGAGAAGAGGGTAAGACAAAATTGTCTTTTTCAGAACTTGAGATGTTACATGAGTGCTGCTTCCCAATATTACAAATGTACATACCTACAACATAGAGTTCAACATGAAACCTAAGGCCCAGTCTAGTAACTAATCAATCAAAGATACCTTTGGTATTACTACAATTATTGGACATTTAAAGTGTGCTAAGAACTGTGCTATCACTTACTGTATATATATATATATATATATATATATTCAGTCCTTTTAAAACCCCTTTGTGGCAGGCATTATCTCCATTTCATGAAATGAGAAGCCAGAAAGATGGCCAAGAATTTAGTGCCAATCCCCTGCATAGCCATGTGGAGGCCCTCACATTTTCCATGCATAGCAGCCTCTCACCATTCAGTGGTGAATCCTGGCAAATTTTTTTTGTAGCTGTCTCTGTTTCCTAATTTGTTATTATTGTTGTTGTTGTTGTTGTTAAATTTTATTTTAAAGATGTGGGGTACAATTCAGGATTAGGTATACAAGTGAACATAATACAGGTAAAGTTTGGACCTCCCTTTGGTTCTTACTTTGCCTGGTTTGAGATCATGTACCTCTATGTATGTCCCCACTCCTGCCATGCAGTATCCCACTACTACCAATCCCTTTCTTATGGTATTATGGTAAATGTTCAGGGTCCACTTATGATTGAAAATCTTAGCAAAATTAAATGAATACTTTTCTGGTTTTTGCTTTTGTTTCTTGAAAAATACCGTAAGAGATTTCTGTGAACTGACTAAAAGTCCCAGAGAGGCAGAAATGTAATAAATGCTAAATAATCTCTATGTTGAGTGATCTCAAAACCATGACAGGAGATCTCTCTGCATCTTCATGAGAGAAGCTGGAGAAGAGAGGGGAAAATGGGGTAGACTTTTCTTTTCTGTTTGCTTCCTCCAATTAGCTACAATTTTTGCTTGAGGTGCGTAGTCTCAGGAAGTGGTGAGACCCAAAAAGTCTGGGAAGATGTGGGATAGAACGGAGAGGATATGTCAGGAATGATTTGCTGGGAAGAAACAGCTGTGTACAAGTGGGTATGTCCTTGACCCCATGTAGTTGTCATGATTAAGGAAGGGTCCCCAACCTCTGGGCCATTGACTGGTACAGGTTCATGGCCTGTTAGGAACCAGCACACAGCAGAAGTTGAGTGGCAGGCAAGCAAAGCTTCATCTGTATTTACAGCTGCTCCCCTTACCTAGCATTACTGTCTGAGCTCTGTCTTTTGTCAGATCAGCTGTGGCATTAGATTCTCATAGGAGTATGAATACTATTGTGAACTGCACATGCCAGGAATCTAGAAATAATGTGCACAATAAATGTAACATGCTTGAATCATCCTGAAACCATTCCCCTCACCTCACACCATCCATGGAAAAACCAGTCCCTGATGCCAAAAATGTTGGAAACCACTGGAAGAGGACTCAGAATGTCTAGGTCATCAACTTATTGACTACTGTCTCTACTGCTTAAAGAAATAAGTTCTCTCTAGAGAGAAAGAGAGGAAGATGGTGGCAGAGCCAGTTTGACTACATGAGTCCCAATGTGAGTGAATGTGTGAGTGCATGAAAAATTTTGCATACATTTGTGAGGAAGTTGGCATGTGAGTGGCTGACTGAGTGGGGACTTGGGACCAAGTGGTCAGGGCTCTCCTGGTGAAGTGGCTGGTGCTGCAGCTTCTCTGCCTAGACCCTAGCACTTCCTAGGGTATAGAAATTGAGCCCATTTTTAAAACCCAGCAGAGCCCTTCCTGGGAAGAAGCTGCTGGGAGTGACAACTGGCTCTAGGTTCTACCTCACCACAGCAGTGCCTGGCCAGACACTGGCAGCAAAAGCTGTGGAGGGAGCATAGCGAGGGAGCCAGAGGCAGAGCCCCACTGAAGAAGATGAAATAGGCACCCTGCCACCACAGACCTGATCTCTGTGACCGGTGGATTAGCTACTCAGGGGTTGATTGTGACCCAGAAGGAATATCCCAAAAGCACAAACTCTGGAGGGACAGGACAAGTGCTGAGTCTCAGGTGCCCCATCCTACCCTGATTCAACCACAGGAGAAAGGTGTGACCAGTAAAGGACGAAGACCCCTGAAGAGAGCAGTGGTGAGTCCTGAGCTGATCTAACCCTCCTCTCAGCAATTCTATGAATGTCAGACCCACACGGTTGAGGCATGACTGAGAGGGATGAACCCAGGCAGAGCATGAATGTCAGCTGCGATAGGACTCTACTCCAGGATAAGTCTGGCTCAGGCTCCCCCCACACCAGTACCTGGGGAAGAGACAATCTTGCACCTCCACAGCAGAGGGGATCCTCCTAACCGTATGAGAGTGGGAGTGGAAGACTGACATCCCATCGATCTCCAACGTCTCCTCCTAACCGTATGAGAGTGGGAGTGGAAGACTGACATCCCATCGATCTCCAACGTCTCCTCCTCCTTCCCAGGCTGGACACTGGGGAGATTGTGAATAAGGCCACAGCACCACAGGGGACAGCAGAGGAGCTCACCTATGAGCAGCTGAGAGGAAAAATTACAGAAGGAAAAGTTGATTATTGTTTGTTTTATTTTCTTTTGTGCATGACTGTATATGTAAGAGTTTGATCTGCATTCCTCTTCACCTTTTATTTTCTTCTTCTTTTTTCTTTTCTTTTTTGCTTCTTTTGTTTTTTGTTTTGTTCATGTGTGTATGTGAATGATTGAGTGTTCATCTTTCAGGTTTTTGGGGGGAGTTGTACTTCTCTTTTTTTAGTTTAATGTGTGTGAATGTATGTGTGAGGGGTCAATTTGAATTCTTTTTCTTCTCTTCTCTTTTTTCTTCTCTTTTCAATTTGGTGTTGAGTGTATGTGTGTGTGAGTGTGTGTGTGTGTGTGTGTGTGTGTGTGTGTGTGTGTGTGTGTGTTTGGTTTTCCTGGGGTTTTTTTGGGGGGGGTTGTTTTGTTTGCTTGCCTTTGTTTTTTTATCCAGTGTGTGTGTGTGTGTGTGTGTGTGTGTGTGTTGCTTTGGATTCTGCTTTTGTTTTTCTGTGTTTTTTTTTTATTTGTCCATCTTATTTCATTCTACTTTTCTCTGTTCTCCTCAATGCTGTTACTGTATTTTGGACTCAGGGAATACACATAGTCTCCATTACATCATCATATAGAGTGGTGGTAGGGTGTGAGTCTCAGGGAACCCATACCACAATCAGTGAACATTGTGATTTGCAAATAGTTTCTGAATCCTAGCTCCCCGTCCTCCACCTTATTTGACTCTCAAAACTATATGAGACAGCAAAGCTTCACATCCACAATCCTGTTTCAAATAGAACAAATTCAGAGCCCTGATCAGGAAAAAAATAGAGAGATGAGCAAACATCAGAAGTGAAAGTCTCTCCCACTGCCATTGAATAATGGAACTAAAGAGAAAAGAAAGAGATCTGTCACAAATGAGGAGAAATCTACAGAAGTACAAGGTAATTCCCAGTGTAACAAAGAGAAAATGTCTAAAAAATCAGACCTCAGAGCCCAAACAATGGCGGTCACAAATGACTCCCCTGAATACAACAGGGGTTAGGGACTGGATAGAAAGAGTGAATAAGACTCAAGAAATACAAGATGCAACACTGAAAGAAATTGTAACAAATGAAATGGCCATAGAGCATTTAATCCAGGAAATAAATAACAAGATGACAAGCATGGTAAGCAGAAATAATCAAGCAAGAGAAAGAATCTCAGAACTTGAAGACCAATACGGAATTAACCCAATCTGTATATAACATAGAAAGAAAACTCAGACAGAAACAACAAAGCCTCCAAGAGATGTGTGATTATATCAAGAGGCCAAACCTATGCCTGATTGGTATCCAAAAAGAAGAAAGGGAAATTGAGAACACCTTAGAGAAGTATTCCAGGAGGTTATCCAAGAAAACTTTCCCCATCTCATCAGAGATGTGAACATTCAAACACAAGAGATACGTAGACCCCCCAAAAAGACATCAAATGAGACGACAAACCCCTAGACGCATAGTAATTCACCTACACAAAGTAGGTACAAAAGAAAAAGTCCTAAAGGCAGCAAGAGAGAAAGGTCAGACTACCTACCAGGGAAAACCAATCAGAATAGCAGAAACACTACAAGCTAGAAAGGACTGGAGTCCAATATTCAAAGTCCTCAAAGATAAACAATTTCAACCCAAAATTTCCTACCCAGACAAGATCAGCTTCAACAATGATGGAGAATTAAAATCCTTGCAAGATATCCAATCTCTAAGAGATTATGTAGCTTCCAGACCAGCTCTACAGGAGATATTTTTAAAAGTATTAAGCACAGAAGAAAGAAAAAAAAATGACCATGCACTTCCCAAGAGAACAGCAGAACACAGAATCAACAGACAACACTACACGACCGCAAACTTGAAAACACACACATACATCAGTCCCAAAGTTAAAAGAAAACAAACACACAAAAAAAACTTTATAAGACCCTCATAGCAGGGAAAAACAATCACATTTCAAAAATCAGCCTGAGCATGAATGGACTAAATGCACCACTGAAAAGACACAAAATGACATACTGGATAAAAAAAGTAATACCCAATAATTTGCTGCATCCAGGAAACTCATCTCACCACAAGGGAGGCACACAGACTCAATGTTAGAGAATGGAAAACAAATTTCCAGGCAAAAGGATAACAAGAGAAGGCAGGTGTCACAATCTTAATATCAGACAAAACAACTTTTAAGCTATCAAAAATTTTAAAAGACACAGAAGGACACTACATAATGATAAAAGTTTCAATCCATCAACAAGAAATACCATTCTAAACATAAATGCACCCAACACAGGAGCACCAGTATTGATAAAGCAACTACTAAGTAAACTAAAAAAAGATATTGACTCTAACACTATTATAGCTGGGGACCTAAATATACCACTAACAACCCTAGATAGATTATCGAGGCAAATTTCAATAAAGAGATCTGGACCTCAACTTGACACTTGACCAAATGAACTTAATAGATACCTACAGAACCCTCCACCCTACAAACACAGAATATACATTCTACTCATTACCACATGGACATACTCCAAGATCAATCACATTGTCACCCATAAATCAGTTATAAACAAATTACATAAGAATGAAATACTGCCATGCACCTTCTCAGACCACAGTGGAATTAAAATAAGTATCAACACCAACAAAATTCCCCCAAAACCAACAACATTATGAACACTAAACAGCATGATGCTAAACGACTATTAGGTCAATGCAAAAATCCAAACAGAAATTAAAAGATTCCTGGAAACAAATGAAAATGAAGAAACATCTTGCCAAAATCACTGGGATGCCATGAAATCAGTTCTAAGAGGAAAATTTATATCTCTATGAACATACATCAAGAAAATGGAAAGATCAAACGTCAACACCTAAAGGAAATGGAAAGACAAGATCACCAAAACCCCAACTTTAGCAGAAGAATCCAGGTCACCAGAGTAACAGCCCCAACATCGAACACAGAAAACAAAAAATATCATAAAAAATTAACAAGACAAAAAGCTGGCTCTTTGAAATAATAAACAAGAGTGAATGACTCCTAGCCAGAATAACTTAGAAAAAGAGAGAAAAAGCCCAAATCAACACAATCAGAAATGCAAAAGACCAAATCACAACTGACCCCAAAGAAATACAAAAAATTATCAAAGATTACCATGCACACCTTTATGGACACAAACTTGATAACCTAAATGAAATGGAGTACTTTCTGACATCACACAATCTCCAAAGGTTGAAACAAGAAGACATTGAGACACTAAATAGATCAATAATAACCAGGAAATTGACTGTCATAAGAAAACTACCCACAAAAAAAAAACCCTGGACCAAAGAGCTTTTCAGCAGAATTCTACAAAATATACCAGGAGGAGCTGATAACAATCCAATTGAAAGTATTCCAGACAATTGAGAAAGATGGACTTCTCCCCAAGTCATTTTACAAAGCTAACATCACACTGATACCCAAACCAGGTAAAAATCCAACAAAAAATGAGAACCACAGGCCACTATCCCTTATGAACATAGATGCAAAAATTCTCACCAAGGTTCTAGCAAATCAAATCCAACAACACATCTCAAAAATCATCCACCATGACCAAGTAGGCTTTATCTCCAGTATCTAAAGGTGGTTTATATCTGTAAGATCATAAATGTAATTAAATACATCAACAGATGCAAAAACAAGAACCACATGATTATATCATTAGATGCAGAAAAAGCTTTTGCTAAAACCCAGCATCCCTTCTTGATAAAAACCCTAACACAAAAGCATAAAAGGAACATACCTCAAAATAGTAAATGCCATCTACAATAAACCCACAGTCAACATATTGCTAAATAGACAGAAACTGGAAGCATTTCCCCTGAAAACTGAAACAAGACAAGGCTGCCTATCCTCACCCCTCCTGTTCAACATTGTGTTGGAAGTTCTAGCGAGAGCAATTAGACAATTAAAGAAAATCAGGGGTATCCAAATAGGAAAAGAGAAAGTTAAATTATCCCTCTTTGCTGACAAAAGGATTCAATACCTTGAAAATCCAAGAGAATCTGTCAAAAACTTCCTCTCACTTATAAAGGATTTTGGCAAAGTTTTGGTGTACAAAATAAATATGTAAAAGACAGCCACATTATTAAACACCAACAACAAACAGGCAGAGAATCAAATAAAAAGCACAATCTCATTTATAATAGCCACACACACAAAAAACGAAATACCTCAGCATCTTCCTAACCAGAGAAGTAAAAGAGCTTTACAATTAAAAATATAAAAGTTTGCTCAAAGAATTCCAAGAAGACACAAACAAATGGAAAAATATACCATGCTCACGAATAGGCGTTTAATGGGGTTGATTAAGAGGGGGTTATTTTCGTTGATGCTTGTTGAAGTTGGAAAGCGGGGTTGGCCTAGGAGTGCAAAGAAGATGATGCGGGTGCTGTAAACGGCTGTTAAGGATGTGGCAAGTAGCGTGATAGAGAGGGCTCAGGCGTTGGTGTATGAGGTGTTGGCGGCTTCGATAATTAAATCTTTAGAATAGAAGCCTGTGAGAAAGGGGGTGCCTGTGAGAGCGAGACTCCCAATAAGCAATGAGGAGGAAGTGAAGGGTAGGGTTATAAGTAATCCTCCTATTTTGCGAATATCCTGCTCATCATTCAGGCTGTGAATAATAGATCCTGAGCATATAAATAGCATGGCTTTAAAGAAGGCGTGAGTGCAGATATGGAGAAATGCCAGATAGGGTTGATTAATTCCAATAGTTACTATTATAAGGCCCAGTTGACTAGAGGTAGAGAATGCGACGATTTTTTTAATATCGTTTTGTGTTAAAGCACAGATTGCTGTGAAGAGGGTCGTAATGGCCCCTAGGCATAGCGTTATGGTTTGAATTATTTTATTTGTTTCTAGAAGGGGATGGAATCGGATTAGTAGAAAAACTCCGGCTACGACTATAGTGCTAGAGTGGAGTAGAGCGGAAACTGGGGTTGGGCCTTCTATGGCGGAGGGAAGTCATGGGTGGAGTCCAAATTGTGCGGATTTTCCCGCAGCCGCTAGAAGTAGTCCTAATAGGGGAAGTGTGTTGGAGTTAGGGGTGATGATAAAAATTTGCTGAAACTCTCATGAGTTGGAGTAGGTCAAGAATCATGCTATTGCTAAAATCAACATTGTTAAGTTGTCCATCCTACCCAAGGCAATCTACAGATTCAATGTAATACTCATTAAATTACCAACATCATTCTTCTCAGGCCTGGAAATGACAATACAGAAATTCAGATGGAAACATATACGGCCAAGAACAGCCAAAACAATCCTTAGCAAAAGAAATAAAGTGGGTGGTATCACTTCAATAGAAGATTACAATAATCAAAACAGCCTGTTATTGGTACAAGAATAGGCACATGGAACAGGACAGAGATTCTGGAAGCAAAACCTCAACTTCTCAACCAACTCATCTTCAACAAAACCTTCAACAACAACCACTGGGTAGAGGAAAACCTATTCAGTAAATGGTGCTGGGAAAACTGACTGATCACATGCAGAAGATTGAAACAGGACCCCACCTATCACCATACACAAAAATAAACTCTAAATGGATCAGATACCTAAACATAAAACCTCAAACTATAAGTCTTTGAAAATGCAGGAAACACCCTTACAGAAATTGGAGTAAGCAACCAATTCCTGACCGAAACCCTAGCTGTCTATACCGTAAGAGATAAGATGGACAAGTGAAACCTCATTAAACTAAAATGCTTCCGCAAAGCAAACTATCAAGAGAGCAGGGAGAGAGCCCACAGAATGAGAAAAAATATTTGCCAACTGTGTATCGGACAAAGGCCTAACATGCAGGCTCTACAAGGAACTCAAATGCGCTGAAAGAAAAAAAATATACAGCCCCATTAAAAAATGGGCAAAAGACATGAATAGATGCTTCTCAATGAAGACATACTGGCAGCCAACAGAATGAAAAATGCTCAGTCTCACTAATCATCAGAGAAATGCAAATCAAAACCACATTGAGATATCACTTAATCCCAGTAAGAATAACCATTATGGATAAAATAAACAACAACAGATGCTAGTGAAGATGTGGAGAAAAGGGAATGTTTCTACACTGTTGGTGGGAATGCAAATTAGTTCAACCTTTCTGAAAAACAATGTGGTGACTTCTAAAAGAACTAGAAATCGACCTTTCTTATGACCTAGCAATCCCCCTACTGGGAATATGCCCGGAGGAACCAAAATCATTCCACACAAAAGATACCTGCATACACATGTTTATTGCAGCAATAGTCACAATAGCAAAAACATGGAACGAACTGTGCTGCCCATCAAAATAGGACTGGAAAAAAATGTGGTACATATACACAATGAATATTATGCAACCATTAAGGACAAACATAAGGACTTCAGAGTCTGTAATACTTAGTGATCTATCACAGAAACAAAGAACAGAGTGCCATATGTTCTCACTCATATGCGGACCCTGAACATTTACCATAATACTATAAGAAAGGGATTGGCAATAGCATGATACTGCTGGGGTTGGGGGTGGGGACACAAAATCAATAAGAGCACCTGACCTCAAACCAGGCAAAGTGGGGACCAAAAGGAGGCCCAAACTTTGCCCATATGATGTTTACTTGTATACCTAATCTTGAATTGGATTCCACAACTTTAAGATAAAATATTTTAAAAAGTAAAAAAGAAACAAGTGCTCTATGAACAAATTTGTTGCATTGAATTTAAAGTTTCAATAAAATTCTTCCCCATTCCCACCCTACCATCTAAGGCAAAAGTTACCAAAATTTATGGCTTCATGGTAGTGTCTCAATAATTTTATCACAAGCCTCAGGTGAAAATATTTAATAGTTAGGCTTATTGAGTAGTTAGGGCAAATGATTGATAAATATTTTTCTTTTCTTTTTTTTAAAGTCAGAGTCTCACTGTCGCCCTAGCTGGAGCGCAGTGGCACACTCACAGCTACCTCAGCCTCGACATGCTGGGCTCAGGAAATCCTTTCACCTTAGCCTTCCAAGTGCTGGAACTACAGGCATGTGCCACCATGCCCGGCTAATTTTTTTTTTTTTTTTATCATGAAGACAAAGTCTCACCAAATTGCCCAGGCTGGTCTTGAACCTCTGGACTCATGCAATTCTCTCACCTGGGGATAAATAGTTTTCTTATCAATATCATAGCCATTTGAAAAATTAATACCCCTAAATTAAAAGAAAAAACAATACTGTCATTTTTCTCCTAAAGGGTCACAATTATTTGCTAATGGAATGTGTGTGTTGGTTGGATACTGGACAATTTCTGAAACTTCAGACACCACCACCCTCATTTCTGGGCTATACAGTGATTTTTCAAGGGGTGACTGCTTTTTATCACAGCAATAGTTGAAAATTAAACCTCACAAAAATATTATATAATAGGAAGGAATGCAGCATGACCTAATGTTAAAACTGTGAACTGTTAGAGTCCAGCTCCAACACAAGTGTTAGGGCTTGAGTTGAGAGAATCAGACGCAGCGAAGGAAGAAGACACAAGTCAACTTCCTGGGTCGAATTCGGGACTCTTCCAAAGTTTATTCAACTTTCACATGTTTATATAAGGCGTTTTCAACCCTCAACCCCCTCACAAATATGCCCACAAAAGCTTACATTATGTTTTCTTTTACAATCAAATGTTCTACAATGATTTATTTGTTCCTCCCTATTCTTTTTTTGTTTCCATTATGTTAAAACCAACAGACAGGAACGAAACAATTTTTGCTAAAAATAATTAACCGTAACCTTTCAACCCTTACCCCTTTTATATCATATTTCTAACAATTCTTACATGTAACTTAGCTGCAATATATTAGCGTTTACATCTATAACTAATTCTATTGTTTCTTATAACTAATTTTATTATTTCTTAATTATTTCCTATAAACTTTCCTGTTATGTATCTATCTTTATTCTTATTTTACTTATATGAATCATATTCTAATAATGCTTAACAATCTTTATATGAATTATACTTGACTACTCTTATATCCTATATTTGTTTTCTATTTAATTATTTTTTATCTAATTATCTTTAATCATTATTCTATTTTTATCTACTTGACTATTCTTTCCTATATTATTATACTTATACTACTAGATCATTTTACTCTTACAAACTTATATCTACTATGTCTATACTTTCTTGAATTATGTTTAAAAGTAGCTGCCCTCAGGATTGACTTGTCTCAGGTCTCACAAACTTCCTCCTCCATCTTACCCGTCTAAGGTGTTATTTTAGTATAGGGTCTGTTAACCATTAAAAATAAAGAATGGGAAAGTTCTTTTATTTTCTTTATACACAATGGTTTTGCTTTTTATGGAGACGAAGGTAACTAAACATTCTCTAGCATCTCCAATGGCTGTGCATTTGCTGTGTTCCTTATTCATGTCTCAAACTTCAGTTTCACCAATACATCATCCTCGCTTATCAGTTAATGCTTCATCAGAAAGGGGTACTTTCTGTCTTATGCACACACTCCTAAAGATCAAAGGAACCCATCAATGGGATCCATGGGGCTTTGCCTCCCGCCCAGCCGCTTTAGCTGGGGGCTTGCTCCCAGTCAGCATTTTTCCCATTTTCAGGTAACCCTTACTTTGCCTTCTGTTAGGAGTTGTGGCTCCCGACAGTGAACTATCTTGAGGTTGGAATTTACAAATATTATTGTGATCTGCAGTGAGTTCATTGAGGGCACTGAGGCAAACATTTTGGGAACTGTGAACATTCACCCATTTCTCAATATTTGTTCAGCTGTCCTAGAGGAGGTCTTTTCTGGATGGGGATAAGAAAAGGAAGTAGCAGCCAGGTGCCAAGATACACCTCTTCTGTTTGCTTGGTCTGTTCATTCGAGTATCTTCCCTGCCAGTTTCTCAGTACAGAAATCACACCCCTTGAACTGTCTGACATTGAAGTGGTGATTTTTTGAATTATAGTTAGTTTCTTTTGATCATATCATCCTGGGCAACATAGCAATACCTCTTCTCTACATATGTTTTCTTTCTTTCACAAATGAAACAAATTGATGTTTTATAGATAATTGGATTGTGGCCCTGTCTCTACCACCTAGCAAGTAACATTTGGGCAGCTCACTTACTGTTTCCAAACTTTCATTCTGAAGAGAATCACTGCCAATATACCATGCAACATTTTAGTCTTATCTATATACACAATTTGTTTTGTTGTAGAGACAGAGTCTTGCTCTTTTACCCCAGCTAGATTGCAGTGACAAAATCGTGGCTCACTGCAGCCTCAAACTCATGGGGTCATGTGACCTTCCTGCCTCAGCCTTCTGAGTAGCTAGGACTATAGGCATGTGCCATCATGCCCAGCTAAGTTTTGTTTTGTTTTGTTTTTTGCTATGTTGCCCAGGTTAGTCTTGAACTTCTGGTTCAAGTGATCCTCCCACTTTGGCCTTCAAAAATGTTGGAATTACAGATATGAGCCACTGTACCTCATTTGAATGAGGCAAAATTTCTCTAACTCAATGTATATAAGAATCACTTTAGGACCGTGATTAAAATGCAGAAACCTAGGTTCTACTCTCAGATATCCTAATATAACAGGTCTAGTACACGTTCCAGGATCTGCTCTTTTAATAAGCATTCCCCCAGTAATATAGATTCAGGTATGTCAGGAGTTGAAAAAACACTAGTAAAAGGCATTGGTTGTTTAAATAGTTGCAGATATACAATTTCAACCCCTCGGTAACCTTTCAAAGTAGTTGGACTAGCATTATTTTCATTTCATAGATGAGGGAACAGACTTTAAAAGTAACTTGGCAGTGGTAGCCCAGCCCTTCTGTTTGGATTGGTTGTTAGCATGACAATCTGGCCAGAAGGCCGGAGGACTGATTTTGTACACATCCTTGTATAGTAGGTACACTGACTGGCTTAGATTTAGAGGCTGCTAATGGCCTTTCCCAAGACCCCAAACATTGCCCCTTGGTTCTACCCATTAAGAGAATTGCCCAATTTCTCTCAGTCACCATGTGGCAATGTCAAAACCAGAGTCAGGACTCTTAGTCCAGTTCTCTAACCATTACTGCCTCACACTGGCACTAGGTTTGTTTTTGGAAATACAACCCCTATCTGAATTATGCTATCTTTTTAGTTAACCCTCTGCCTTTAGTAAATCAGAAAAGTAACGCATTCTTTATAAAACAGGTTAGGGAACTTTCTTTCTAGATATCTACTTTGCCTACCATAGAAGTCACTAATCAATATTATCATTGTTATCACTAAATCATAGGATTAATAAAAAATACACTTTACTAATCTTTCACTCTGTGCCAGATAGTGTGCTAAACCCTTTACACATAACGTATCCAATCTAGAACAGGCACAGTGGCTAGTGCCTATAGTCCAAACATTTTGGGTGGCAAAGGTGGGAGGACCACTTGAGGACAGGAGTTCGAGACCAGTCTGGGCAACATAGCAAGACCATGTCTCTATTTAAAAATTTTTTTTAATTATCTGGGTATGGTGGCATGCACCTGTAATCCCAGTTACTTAAAAGGCTGAGGTTGGAGGCTCTCTTGAGTCCAGGAGGTTGACACTAGCTACGATCATGCATTCTAGCCTGGACAACAGAGTGAGACCTTGATTAAAAAAAAGAAAAAAAAGAAAATGTCCAACCCTTATAGCAGCATAATCAGATAAATGTCATATCTTTGTTTTATAGATAAGATACTAAGACTCAGAAAGACTAACTTCAGTTCACATGGCTTGCTAGCACAGAGTCATAATTTAAAACCATGTCTTTGTGACTCTAAAGTCCTAATATGTCCTCTGTACCTGTCAGCCTCCCTGTTTTAGCACACAGTAGTGAATGTGTCTTATACATTACATACATAATACGTAAATGTCTGCCATCAAACTACGTATTCCTTGAGGACAACAGGTCTTAACCACATTTGCCTCTTATGTCCCTAACAAAGTGCCTGGCACATAGCAGATGCACAATAACGTGTTTAATTTTTTTTTTTAATTTGTTGAATGTATAGAAATGTCTAACATTTCAAACAAAGCGTACTTTAAAACATTTTTAGTTTTTCTTTATCAATAAAAGTCTTGACAAAAAAAAATCTCTGTCAAGCTACAGTTTTCACACAATATAAACCTTTCTTTGTTTCCTAATAGCTGAGCTAAAAGTAACTTTCTCACAGTTGGGCAAGGATCATGAGGTCACTCGGTCCACCCTGGAATGGAATGCCCACTTGTTGCTTATTCGGGGAAATGATGATGCCAACAATTCTTTGTCTTTGGTATAATCAGACTCTGAAGTGTGTCCAGCCCTCTCGGTTCAGGCTGCCAACACAGGCAGCATCGCTTCCAGATAACTGCCCTCAGTTCTGCTGACTAAGAAAATCAACTCCCACAGACACACAGGGCCCCTATTCAGATGGGACCAATGTTTCTTAACTTTTTTTGGGGGGGAGGGCAGGGAGAAGATTTATGATACTCTTTGAAATAATAGGGGATTCATGTGAACCCTGAAGCCCATGCCAATGAACACCTAAAATAAGATTGAAAAAGTAAACTACTTTGCAAAACCAGTTATTTTCTATTCCCCCTTCTAAAAGATTTTCTACTGGGAATGATTTGAGTTGGGCAAGGTCTAGCTTTCAGTGACTGACCTAATATACTGTGAGATAACAATCATTTTGGCAATCCTTATGACCCAAAATATTATTCAAAACAGTTGTCCATGGCTATCCTTTTCATTCTACTGTTGACATTAGCACATCTGGGAAAAGTCCCCATGAAAGACAAACACAGGTTAAGATAAAAAGAAATTGGGTTTGGACATTTGTATAATGACAGTGCCTACTGCAAAGAGAACTGTACGATACAATTTGTTTCCACTGACTGATCTTGACAAGCTATCACAAATTTCACACCTGAAATTCAATCTTTAAAATGTAATTATTAAGAGGTTATAATCATTTCTCACACATTTAAAGGCAGCAATACATGCTGAGTTATGGAATAAGAAAAGTTTCCCTACATCTGTTCTCAGAATTAAGACCGTGCTCTGACCACCATATTTACAAGTGTTTTGGACTTTGCAATATCTGCAACTACAGATACACACAAAGTGTACCCAAACACTTTCTTAGCTAGATCAGTTTGGAAACCTTTATCTTATTCATAAGCTATGTTTCTCCTTTGTAATACAGCACAATGGAAAGAATAACAAAGCCAGGAAGGACTATAGCTTGTCTGGTATTTCTAGATCAGAGGTGGAATAATAAAGAAATATGAACTAATAAGACTATAAAGATAAAATGTTTTATCAAGGTGTTGTGGAGGCAAACTGTAGTGATCCACCCAAAGGCCTGCTATTTCCTCTGGCAAATATTATCATTTTACGAGTTTACACCTGGGGAAACCAAGCTTTGGAGAACATAACTTCCCCAATATCACCCAGCCAAAGGTGAGAAAATAAAGTCAGATGATTCCATATCCTAATACCACACCAACTCTAGCATCCTTTCCTTAACTAAATAAATATGAAAAGTACTATTGTTTTGTTATTTCAAATACTACAGGAGGCACCATCTGTGTGAATAATACAGAGTGCAAAATAAAAGAAATATATTCTTAAATTTTGAATGTGTTTCATATCTATGTTTGCATATGGATATTGCCAAAACTCTGGAAATTCATAAAACTGATTCATTCCTCAAAGCCAGTATAGGTAATTAGCTATCTTGATTTCAACGCAAATCTCCTATTTCTTACTTTTTCAGTGACTTTTGGATTTGGAACTTCTAAACCACAAAATGAGATGAATGAATTTATGGGAATAAAAGAACAGCTTTGAAATCAAGATTGCCTAAAACACACGGAAAGGATGATAATGTTAACAGAGAATACATTAGAACTGATTGAATGAAAATGTCATGGGAAAGTTAAAGGCAAAATTTATTTTGGGTAAGTCTGTATTGTTCATGCCTTCACAGGACCAGGCAGGTGATGTTTTAGTAACAACATTCCTTGCTATTTCTAAGTAACCGGGCAGATGGAAAAATGCTTAGAACTAAAAAGTCAGCTGAACTAACTAATTTGCAACGGTGCGCTCAGACTGAAACTTTATATTCTAAGTTTCTGAAAGAATTACACTTTGTAGCCAGTAAAGATCTTGGAAAGGAATAGACATATTAAACATGACAAATATTTTCCTATCTACAGGGTTTTAAAATGTCAGATGATAACAATGGAAAACTTAAATAGTTGAACTGTTTTATACAATATGAGGTTGTGGTTTTCATTAAATAATAATAAAACATAGAAAAATATTAAAGCAGTACATTTTTGAAAAAACTTCAATTTACTGAAAGGTAAACAACAAAAACAAATCCCAAACCACCCCAAATACAATTTTGAGTGTTTTCTTCCTATTTTTTTCAAACATAAAGTTTGAGTATATATAATATATATGTACACATATATATAAAATCACACAAATGTATGAACTTGTTTTGTATTCTGTGTGAATTTACCATATTTTACTTAACCATTCTCCTATAATGAGAAATACAAAGTATTTCAATTTTTTCAAATGCAAGTAACATTGTTGTGAACATCTTTGTACACAGACTTTTCTGCTTTTATTATTTATTCAGGATAGATTCCTAGCAACAGGATTGTTGCTAGCAGTGTTCAAAATAGATAAACCATTTAAAGTGTTGTTCATCATCACAAACTATATTTCATTGGTTCTATGATGCACATTTTTTTTCAAATTTTAAAATCTCTAAAATTGGGACACAACATACAGCACATGACATCAAATGTCATTTACTGCCAGTCAGCAGTTTTCATTGCCTATGCATGTGTGAACTCAGTGGTTATACCTGGTGTCAACAACTAGACCACTGTAACCCTCCATGGTTTGGTCTACAAGCTTGTTAGCAATAATGTGAAGAAGAAATAGTCATTTTGATTATTCCCTGATAACTTTTCATTGACACCTTCTGACAAGGTTGAGAAAGCACACGTTTCAAAATTTACATAATAGGTTTTAGCCACTTGGAGCTCCCATTGAAGGAAGGACATAACATTTTGCCCTTGATGACATAGAAGACAAAATTATGCAGAGAAACATGGACATAAACAACTCCAAGTAAAAAGGTAACACAGAGAGTTGGGTTCTGAATATGAAAAGGTTTGCTTTTATTTTTCTTTTAGACATGCACATGAAGTATAAATAATAAAAATTCATGTGTAAAGAATTCTAAAATAAATCAATAAGTATAACACAAATATTATAAGTGATATGAAATCATTGTGTTAAGGCATATGGTAGTTTACTTTCTTAGTAATATATAAAATAAAGTTACATCTTAAGACTAGAGGAGTTAAAAATATGCCACCCTTACTATTGACTAAGTGAACGGCACTTGGAAAACAGCAGGTGCAAAAAGATCACTCTGACCTTTGTGCTGCTTCTTAAAAGCACAAGAAGAGATTCCCACGTGAAAGATTTAACCTCCTTATCCTCAAGGACAAGAAATCAAAACCAGGAGAAGTCTGAACAGACCTGTTAAGATAACTCTTATCTTTTTAGCTTCCCCACATAATTTAGTCGCTTCTTCACGACTTACTATTCTTTGTCCTTAAGTAACTGACTCTAATTGCTTCTTCAAGTCTTCATTTCCTTATGAAGTCTCAAGTGCCACCTAAAACTTGTATTAAATAAACCTGTGCGCTTTTCTCCTGCTGATCTGTGTTATATGAACTTAATTCTTAGATTCAGCTGGGATCCTAAAAAGATGGAGGCGGAGTTTTTGCTGCCCCTACAAGATCAGTGATATTTTAGATTCAACAAAGCACATTGTATTGCCAAATTACTTTCCAAGGGTTTATATAAATTTACAAGCAGCAGTGTATGATGGTGCCCAGTCAAACATTTTAAAATTCTATTAAATATAGAATATATTAGACTAAAAGAGTAATGTAGAATATAAACATTTATTTTTGTGAAAGACTACTTAAAAACAAATGTCCGCACATTTTGCACCTTATACAAATCAAGTGTACATGAAATATTTGTTGATGATAACATACTTAATGCTGCAGCAGCAGCAATTATAAAATATAAATTATTGAGGTAATATTTAAACATTAAATATTAAAACATTAAAATAGTCTGTTTTTAGAAAGGTATGCATAGCAAAGGAAAACTTATAACAGATTCACCCTCATTCCCTTCACAACAAATATATCATAGTTTTTCTAAAACTGTGCCTCTTTAGTTGTCAGAACACTAACAGTTGGATTCAAATTAAGATAAAGTGTAGGTTATAGAGAACATAATAATAGAAATACAGTATAAAATAATTAAAGTTTTCATTTTTTTAAGCATCTATAGAACCAAGCCAAGAGCACATATTATATCAAATAACAATTTTATGCAATAGGTACTATTATCTCTAGCTACCAGAGGAAAAAACTGAGTCATAGGCCAGGTTTTCAGTGCAAAGTCACAGTGGCAGTCAATGGCAGTGAGGTTACAAACTTAGGCCCCTCTGACTTTGAAGCATTTTGAAACTCATGACTTTATTATATTCTTAATTTGTAATTAAATTTCCTTTATTTCCAAGAAAAACTCTGATGTCAAACTTTATAGATGCACGATCTAACATATTTGAAACATGTAAGACAAATGATATATCTCCCTAATAAGCAAATTGCTCTCACAGACAATTCTAATGATAGTCATAGATGAGACCAGACAAGTCTTAGAACATAAATACAAATGGCTAATAAACATAATTAAAATACTTAACTTTACTAATGAATAGGGAACTGCAAATTAAAGTAAGATACAATTTTCATGTATGTTATAAGATGGACCCTACAAAAAAAAAAATCAATAAAAATTTAGCCGGGCTTAGTGGTATGTGCCTGTAGAACCAGCTACTAGGGAAGCTGAGGCAGAAGGATTGCCTGAGCCCAGGAGGTGGAGGCTGCAGTAAGCCATGATCATGCTGCTGCACTCTAGCCTGAGCAACAGAGTAAAACCCCAATTCGAAATAAATAGATAACGTTACTTTTTTAAATACATATTTTATTTTGGACATAAGAACAAATTATGACAAGAGAAAAATATAATATTTTGCAATTAAAGATACCTTGCAACATCATTATAGTCTCTTTTCTACAATTCCAAAATGTAGTAACTCTGAACACTAGTGTTTTTTTCATAATTTTGGTTTTCACAATTTTTTCATAATTTGGGTTTTTCATAATTCACTGGGTAGCAAAATATGCCTGAAATAATGTGAGATTATTTATAGTTTTTACTTATTTCACATAGTGTGAATATTTATATTTTGTTGCAAAAATATTAATATGTTTGATTAGAGTGCTGCCTCAGACCCTAAGGAAGTCTTGTGTGTATAATAAAAGACAGCATGTTTTTAAACATGTTAAACATGTATGACCTCAAGAGTTTCAGGTTAAGGGGCTAAGGACAGGTACTAATATTTTTTTTTATTCAACTGCATAAAAATCTCATGCTGTGTTTTTAATCCATTTATTGCATTACTTACTTCACAGTTGGTGGCCTGCACTCTGTTAGATAATAATATATAGTATAAAACAAATAAGCACAACATTCATATGGCTGAGGACCATAGAAACAGAGAAAACTATGTTTATAATTTAAAATACCATAATGTCTAAATAGAAATCAGCTAACGCATGATTTTTCTTCTTTGGAATTAAACTTGTTTTCTCCAAAATAGACTCAAATGTTCAAATGCTATTATTAGAGCCGTTTCCATCTGGAAACAGCAACAAATTAATTAAACAATTAAACAAACTCCATGATGAAATTTTTTTTTTTTTTTGAGTTGGAGTCTCACTCTGTCGCCAGGCTGAAGGGCCGTGGCATGCTCCTGGCCACTGCAGCCTCAACCTGTTAGGCTCCGGCGATCCTTCCGCCTCAGCCTTCCGAGTAGCTGGAACTACAGGCGAGCACTACCACGCCCGGCTAATTTTTTTATTTATTGTAGAGATGAGGTCTCGCCAAGTTGCCCAGGCGGGTCTCGAACCCACGGGCTCAGGCAATCCATTCACCTCAGCCTCCCAAAGGCACGGGTTTACAGGCTGAGCCACCGAGCCCGGCTCCATGATGAAAATGTTAATCATTTGGGTTAGCCCCCAGATTCTTCCTGATTTCTAATCCCTTATACTTCCCAAGCCCTACCCTTCCTGTCTCCAATATTATAAACGGGATGTTTACAGCTAAAGTGAAAAATGACACATGCTTTGTCTTTTAGTAAAAATTTCTGCAGAAATTTTCCAAAATAAAAATAGTATAGCTTGCTCACATTTTCACTGCAGTAAACGCTCCATTTGTACAATCTAAAAAAAAAAGTCTCACTTGTCCAATGTCATATCTAACAGACTACAAGAACCAAAACCATAGTGAGTGTCAAAAATAAAGTCACAGTATTAAGCACATGAATAACAGAAGAATCAATTAAAATTTGTTTAACAATCACTATAACATGAAAAATAGCAAAAACTAAAGAATAATTATTTAAGCTAGCACATTCCTTTATGCTCTATCTTACCTGTTTAACAATCAATTCTAGGTCTTAATAAGAATTATATAAGTTATGGGGTTGGGTTCACTAAGATTCCTAAAATTAAAATAATCTCATCATCAGAATGCTAATCAAAAGTTTTAAATTCTAAAATCAAGAAGAAATGTAAATCTGTTTAAGATTTTGGTTTTTTTCCTTTGGTCTGGTAGGGGTTTTGTTATTACTTTATCACAAGTAATTAATTTCCTGTCTGAGAACTGTTGAAAAACTGAATAGTCATAGAACTAGGAAGAAGGGAAGATGATTTTCCCCTCCTCTTTATCTACCCTAATATTTTGGCTAATTTTTAAGTGATTTTTCTATTAGTCATATGCTTTCTACTGTGATATTATTTTTACTGGGCTGTACTGTCACTAGCCACACTTCACAATGGTCACTCATACTCATAATTTAACAACCTCTCTCCATCACCCACCCCTAACCAGTGTCAGTGCAAGGACCACAGCTGTCAGAGGTGCCAAGACAGATGCAGCAGTAGTCTCAGAGCTAAAAAGGAGCAAAGTATAAAGCAGATCATAAATCAGTAGCCAAACTCCTCTTGACTGTTGTTCCATGCTCAACTCCCCAGTATTGTCCTAAAACACACATTGAAGAAGACTGTAAAGAGAGTCAACTCTGGGAGTTTCATCAGTAGTAAAAGAAATTACTGACATAATGTCATTGTTAAGGGAGATCTCACAAGTGCTAGAGACTTATGCTTAACACAATGAAAAAAATAGATTTGTAGTGTTATCTATATTCATATTTTTTAATCATTTTCCATGCTCAACAATTTTCCAAAGCAGGTATATCAAGGGAAGAAAAGCAGAGAAATCGAGACATGCAGTGATTTGTTCAATCATACACAACTGGGTAGGACAAGCACCAATGTTTTCAAAGTATAGTGGTTTAGAGGTTGTGGCCTGGGATCCAGACTTCAAAGGCTGGAATCTTGACTTTACCATTTCTGAGTTGTGTGATCTTGGGTAAGTGATTTAGGCTCCTTGTGGTGTACATAGGGGTTATCACTGGGTTGTATTGGGGATTAAATGTGTTAATATATGCAAAGCACTCTAAAACAGTGCAAGCTAAGTGTTTGCTCTTATTCATTCCCCATGAAATAGCATTTTCTGATTTCCTGGTTTGTTTTTAAGTAAAAAGAAAAGTCAACATGTTTGCTTCTAGTTAACACTGCTTATCTAATCTTGAAGTCAATAGCCAGGTAACATTCTAAAAGAAGGGAATGACCTGAGAGAAGCAACTGTCCTAGTCCTAAATGTAGAGGGTAAAGAGGTAATTACTCACCAGTGATAACCTCAGAGGGCAAAAATCCACCTGCTCTCAGAATGTAAATAAGCAACCTGATAGCTCTCCGACCACACCCTTCCATTCCCCTTAAGTAGTAATCTGCCTTTCTTTTTAAAACTATGTTTTACACTTTCCTCTATTACCTGGATGTAACCCAAGAATCAGGTCTTCCTCTGCTTCAATTATTTCCAATGACTGATATACTAAGATAATTTATTATAATTAGAAACAAAATACATTTTACAATAAAAAATATTTCCTTGGTGGTGTCACACGGTTTCAGTGGTGTCACAAGGTTTCAATGGATTAATATTTATAAAAATCTTAGAAATGCCTGATAAGTATTCTAGAAGTGTTAACTATTATCATGTGCCCTCTTCCTCACTCTCACCCACTGACACCAGGAATCACAGCAAGCACACATTCCACATCCTTGCTTACAACTACTTTCACCAAATTAACATAAAACCTAAGGGGCAGCAATCTCAAGATGTGGTTCCTTTGGTCTAACTTCCAAATTATTGCTGGTTTCATTAAAGTATCATGTGGAGAAAAAGCCTTAGGGACAATCTCAACTCTGCCATACCTGGGCCTCGATGTGGGATATTTGAGATATTTGGAAGTAGCTATATTTTCTCCAGGTAAACCCAGTCCCCGTCCTCAGGCATAGCCCTCTCCAGTTTCTGTGAGGAGTAAAGGACTTGCTAAGGGCTTTGGGAAAGGAGGGTTGTGAGCCTTTGTGCTCACTTCACCTTCTCATTCTACTCAGCCCTTTGTGCTCCTATTACCAACCACATTTCTAAATTTTCATTTGGATTGTTTTATTTCTGACCTAACTTAGCTAGCAATTAAGCTCTGTCTTGTTTACACAATTACGAGGTTGATTTTTTTTTCCAAAAATATAAGGGAAATATGGATCTTAAATATTTTCTTTAAAATTGTTTTCCAGTTGGTATCTGTGTCTATATTTTCAGATCAAATTAGTTTTTCCTTAAAACATCCTCTGTAGAAAGTAAGACAATATTGCATACTCAAGTTATTTAATTCATTTCAAGAATGTTTGATTCCAGATAAAGAACTTGTTTTTCTAGTAAGGAATCACTAACCTTACAAGAACTCCTTATTCCTCTTAAAGAAGTGAGTAGCCTGATCCCTAATATAATCAATGAAAGTGTGGCATCCATTAGAATGCAGCATGGTCTGTTTCCCTCTCATTTGAATAGTTTTATGTCAGACCACAGACATATTTGGAGAGGAGGAAGAGAACTGTGATAAAGAGAGTGCCATGACCATCTAGCTTTCTCCACAGACAGGTGGATTTGATACAAAAAGACCTTAATCCTGGGCCAACCCAAACTTGTTATTCCACTTGGAGAAAAAACACAAGAGTTCAGAATGGAATTTACCTGGCATAGCTGTTTAAGTTAGTAAATACCATGTTTTATGCCTATATGTTCAACAGGAAGGAATATAGTGAAATATGCTCTAATATAAAATACAGTGTATACTATTAGGAAATTTTTAAAATAATATTTAATAAAATAAGGATTTAAACTTGTATATGTGTATGTATACATCTATTACATATTTATATGGATATATGTATATTATGGAAAGAAATACACAAAAATATTAACAGTGGTTACAATTGGTGGTATGATTCTTATAACTTCAATTTTCTTTTTACAGAAAAGTAAATCCTGTTTCTTAATTTTCTGTAATGACCATATATTACTTCTGAAGTAGAAATTTAAGTACATTAGCTTAACAAAAATTGTTTAAATATAAATGTTTTCAAAACATTCCAGATGTTTGATAAACCCCCAATGTGTATTCCTAATAATGTTTTTTAAAAATTACTTAACTGCATATATCTGGAATATCCTATTTTTCCTCCTTAATGCTTGTCCATATCTTTTGATATAATAGGAAATATATACTTTTACAAATTTATTCATTTTGGCATATACTTTTGTTAGTTGCTTGATTATTGATTTACACATAGTTAGCAATCAGCAAAAGAATATTATGAAAAACAGGAATGGTCCTAGAAATCTTTATTCCCAAGAATTCCAGAATGTGAGCTCTGTGTCTACACTTTAAACCTCTGCCTTATCTTTAACAATGATGAACTTCAGCTCAGTGTCCCCGAAATGATTAATGCTGGATCTCACTTGCTACTCACTAATACTGTTTTGAAGGAGGTGATAAAAATTAAATGCAATCAAATTATTAAAGTTAAAATACCTAAAATATCATTACCTTTTATTTTATGCACTTTCTCTGCATTCCATGGTTGTTACTATAAAACAATGCCAAGAGATCAGAAAAAGCATAGAGTTGACGTTAATGAAGATACAGAGGCATATACTTAGAAACCACATCAGAGACCACCTAGTCAAAGTTCTATCCAAAATGTTCCTTTCCACAATATGCTAGTGCTGGTCATCCAGCCTGTGCCTTAATACTACTTCAGGAAGAAGAAAGTTCAGTCTTTCCTGAGGCAATGCACTTGAATACTGTCAAATGTAATTATTACTTCTATTTTTATTTCCATTACTTCTGCTACTACTGCTGCTACTACTACTACTAATTCTATTACATGAACACAGACCTTTCACATACATTATCTAATTTAATCTTTAAAAAATTTTTTTGAAATAGGGAGACCAAATTATTATTCTCATTTTATAAATGAAGAGATAGAAATCTGAGAAATTAGGTAACTTGTTTAGGATCACATAGTTAGCAGGTGCCAACCCACAATTGAACTAAAATCCCCAACCTCTTCCTTCTACATTAGCTATGCTACTATTTGTGCTGAACCAAAAGTTATTTCCTTGCAATTCTCCCCTACATAATGCAAAAACACTCTCTCCACAACAAGGAGCTCCATCATGTTTCAGCTCCAACTCCTTTGACTTTGATAAAAACTTTTAGGAGTAAATTAATTAATCAAATTCTTCAGAAGGTTAAGAAGAACACAAGATATTTGGATTGGGCTCACACTTGAAAGAGAAACTCAAATAATTGTGGCTTACTTTATTCTCTCACATGAAATGTGGAGACAAGTAATCAAAAATTATAACCTGGCTTAACAAATGATTGAACTATCTTTATTGCATCAATGAATATTGAGAACTAGATGAGTGTACAGTCATGTAGGGCAGCAATCCCCAATCTTTTTGGCATCAGGTGGCAGTTTTGTGGAAGACAGTTTGTCCATGGACAGCAGGGAAGGAGTTCATCAGGCATTAGATTCTCAAAAGGAGCACGCAATCTAGATTCCTCACATGTACAGTTCACAATAGGGTTCATGCTCCTATGAGAATCTAATGCCATACCTAATCTGACAGTAGGCAGAACTCGGCTCGCCCTTTTCTCAACTCCTGCTGTACAGCCTGATTCCTAACAGGACACAGCCTTGGAGTTGGAGACTCCTGATATAGGGAACCTCTATCTGATAAAGAATTTGTATCCAGAGTCTGAAAGAACTCTTACAACTCAATAAGAAAACAACCCAATGAAAACTGGGTGGAAGATTAGAATAGTCATTTTACTAAAGATGATATATGAATTGCAAAAAACACATAAAAATATGCTCAACAGCATTACTCATTCATGAAAAGCAAATTAAAATCACAATGAGATGCCACTACCTATCAACAGAATGTCTAAAATAAAAAAGACTGACAACAACAAATGTTGGTAAGGATATAGAGTAACCAAAACTCTCACACATGATAATAAATGACATAGTCACTTTAAAAAAGGGTTGAAAGTTTCTTATAAAGGTAAGTATACTCTTGCCATGAGACTCAGCATTCCCATTCTTAGGTATTTCCCTAAATGAAATGGAAACACACATCTACACAAAGATCTGTATGCGAACCTTTAAAGAATTTTTTTAAATTTGCTTTTATGATAGTCCTAAACTGGAAACAAATCCAATGCCCATTAACTGGCAAATGGGTTGTGGTATTTTTTTTAATTTTTAATTTTAAAGATGTGGGGTATAATTCATGGTTAGGTATACAAATGTTCATTATGCAGGTACCTTTGTTGATGAGGTGTGCCCCCATCCCCTGGCAGTTTCCTATAACTGCCAATCCCACCTCTGCCCCCCAGGCAGTTTCCCACTACTTCCAATCCCTTTCTTATAGCGCTATGATAATTGCTCAAGGTTTGCTTATGAGTGAGAACATGTGATACTCAGTTCTTTGTTTCTGTGATAGATCCCTCAGTATTATAGACTCTAAGTCCATTCTAGTTGCTGCAAAATTCATAATTTTGTCCTTCTTTATGGCTGTATAACAAGCCATTATGTATCTGTACCATATATATATATTTTTTTTATCCAGCCCTCTTTTAATGGGCAACATGGTTGGTTCCATGCTTTTGCTGTTTAATGGAATTCCACTCAGTCATGAAAAGAGGAGTTTTCCAGGGAAAGAGGACAACCAGCACAAATAAATAGCTTGGTGTACTGATGTAGCTATGAGGACTTTGTGATTGCTAGAAGGTTGTATAAGGGTGTAGACAGCAGTTACATACCTTGTATGCTATGTTAAGACTAAGATCTATATTCTTGGTGAAGGGGTAACTTCCACACTTGGATTTGGGCAGAATAAGACAAACAGGAAGGCACTGAGATAAACTAGATGGAAAAGAAAATATTTGTTCAACAGAGCATGAATTGACATATTGTCAAGGAATCCTACCTATGTAGACAGGCTAGGAAGTCAAAGGCAGGGAAAAGAACAGTGGCATCCTTTAGAATTTTCCAGAGTGTGATTTATACATATACAGAACAGGGGAGAACCACAAGTGTATTTCTATGTAATTTATGTGTATTTGCATTAGATTTACAGTTTTTCTTTCAATGTTCAGGTAATAATTATTAAAGTCAGAGAAGCAGTGACTGTACTGACACTATCAGAAATATACTTTTTCAAGTGATCAAAAGACTATTCAGAAAAAAGAACATAATATTTTCTTCTGTCAAAAGCATAAAGTTTAATTCTATTTTACCAAAATAGGTTTCAGCACTAAAATATATCTTCATAAGTTGAAACCAAGTTTAACACGTAGATAAACTGCATAGAGCTTACAGACCACCCTGAAATTTAAGAAATTTGTTGAATAAAACCCATCAGGATGGCTTGGCTGCAGAAGTACCCCAGATGGAGATATAAAATAGGAAGAAGCTGGATCATGGCCACCAGGAAAAAGTTGGAATCAAAGAAGCAGAGGATGTAGGGGAGGCAGTTGCCAGAACAGTTCCCAGAAAGACAAGTTATAATAATGGAGATTTATTGCCAGTTGCTGCCTTTTTACCAAGTTTCCACTTGGCAGTCCAGAGTGCTCTGAGTGCTCTGAAGTGTCTGAAAGAGGTAACCAGAGGACCATGTTGAAAGGAATGAACAAGTAGGGAACTAAAGAATGAGTGTCACACAATGAATTGGCTCCAGTATAATCCCTCCTCTAAGTTTACAACAAACTTGGACTCGTAATTTGTGGCTTTGACATGTGGCTCATCCACTTTGCGCCCCAATTCTGGTAACTAGGCTTCTATTGCAAGCCAAAACCCGTGTCTGCTTTGACTTAATTCAGGTTTTAAAAATAGGCCTACTTTGACCCATGTGTCAGTGTGACTTTTTTACTGGTTTTCCTGATAATCAGTTCATTTAGAACTTTCTTGGCTTTTGTTAGTGCCACTCTCATGGAATGGAATTCTGACTCTGAGTAATGAATAATTATATGTGAGTTCTACTGCTAAAGTAGTTTTATTGGCCATAACTGAAGGACAAATAATGCTACAGTATTAAGTATTATGCATATCCGTAATGGATTCAAGTTTAAAGTACTAGTTTGATTCTTTTGAAAGAAAAAATAATAATTTTGCTGTACTATAGCAATAATGATCATTCAGAAACCATATATTAGGCAAAATTCAGTCAACTATTTCAACGGGGAAAAAAGGAAAAATTATTTACTTATCATTTTCGTATCCATGATACAAGTGTAGTTATAATGATAAGGAAATAATTAATAAACCAAATTAGAACTCACAAGAAGCAAGAGACAATGAAAGATTAGAAAGACTTGCATATATTAAAGAAACCAATAAATCTTAGGTTAACATATCAGCACAAATTGATATTAGAAGAACCCCTTCCTTCTAGTATAAACACAGGGGCTGGACCAAATATAATGATGAAAGATTTGAATGTCAAGCTGGAAATTAACAGGGAAATCTACAGACTGTAAGTTTCCTGCATACAACCAGGAGTCATAAGGTGCCCATCATTTCATTAAATGGAAAAAACGGAGTCATTGACCTTACCTAGAAAATTGCAATGAAGCTCGCCCTCTAAAATCTTGGGTGGAAAAAAATTCACTCACAGGAAGCAGGCACCTCAACCTGTAGGTAACTGTGGAGTCTAAGTACATTCGGTTCACTTGTCTAGAATGATCATAAATTCAGACATTTGCATTATAACTGGCCCAGATATGGCAAAACCCACCCAGTCAGTCTAGGCTGGGGCAAATGTGAAACCGTTGTGTGATTAAGATTCTACATCCTGAATACGTAGCACGAGTGCCTAAATCAACCCTCTGCTGGAGATGAATTTGCAGCTGGAGATGGTAATACGCTTTAGGAAATGAATGAATCACTGTGAGAAAGTATTAGCCAGACACAACAAATAGGAGAATCTGTAAGCCAAGAACTAGAAAAGAGTTGTAAAGATAATTAGAAATAAGTATAAGAAAAGGAGGAACATGAATGACAAAGAACAGACGATATTTTAAATAAGAGCAAGCAGATTTGTAAAGGTGTCAAACAGAATCTTCTTGCAAATAAGCATACACTCACAAGAAAAAACAAAAATACTTAGTAATAGAGTTTAAATCTCTTCTCTTTCATTAGTTTATTTAAATCTTTGGTATCTCATTTAATTCTGGAGAGTAATTATTGCATACATAACATTTTCAAACAGCAAAGATTAATTTTTTTCCCCTGGAATTGCACATGAAAGGCTAGATGTGTTTTACATGCTTTTCGGAAATTGATTTCAAACTCTAGATTTGAGCTCTGGATGCCACACTAAATTTCTAATATACTTACTATGAGTTTTCATTGATTGATATCAAATTAACACAAAAATGCACACAAATAAACACATTCCTTGGCAATCGCCCCAAAGGACACCTTTATCAAATATTCTAGTTATAGCCAAGTAACAGGCAGTTAGGTAGTCAACCAGATGATTACTTTACCTATTACATGACTGGTACATATTCTAAAATAAAATTTTAAAAATATTTATACTTATGGTTAAAGCTATTGCTCTGGAATTTATAAAAATCTGTTTTTAGATTGAGAACAAGGACAAATATATAGTTATTTTAGAACATTATGTACTTGAGACTATCACTATTACATAAATGCAAATCATCTTATTTTAAAATAGTTTTTATAAATGCAAATGCTTTAAAATGCCAAGTTAACAATTCTTCTTTTTACCATGGAAGCATATCAAAAATAAATTATGTAATAGTGGAAATTCAAATTTTCTTTCCAAATAATCTGGTTTTCTAATAATCTGGTTTATTTAACATTACAGTTCTTTCAGTTCTATAAGGAATAAACGTAAAATAGCAGTGGTTGTTCAATAGGAGTGAGAGTCTTCAGATAAGTCACTGTTACTTGTTTAGTACTTCATGTGACTGAGATTCAAAACAAGAAGCAATTTAACAATGATACTATACACATTCTAGCATGTAAGAACCTCTAGGTAACAAAAACTTTTATTGATTGGGAAGAATAGTCTTTTAAAACTAAAAGAGAATAAAGTTAAGAACAAAATAACAAAAACATACTTAAGAAAAAAATACCAGTGTTCTTATGAAATTAACCTATTTGGTGGCATAAATTTAAACTCTGAAGCTTCTAATGGGAAATATGGGAAATGAGTCCCTTTCCAAAAATAATTTTGCCATATACCTTAGAATTTTCCCTGATTTAATGAGCAAATAAACATTGAAGAAGATGATTAAGTAGAAAGAACTTTTACAGTTGTATTTATTCTAAGCCTTTTTTAAAAACAGATAAAATGGATTAAGAGAGGATAATATACTTTGAAAAATGCTGATTGGATAGGTTTATACAGCACCAAAAAGTAGAAATATTTAGACCAAATAAACTTTCATCTATTAAAAAAACTAACTAAAACTGTCTATTTTTCTCCAGTCAATAGTCTTAATAACTTTGCTAGTAAAGGCCGAACTACTATCATCATCCCAATCTAACTGTGGCACTAAATTAATATTTAATTGGAATAAACTCTAAAACTAATATATTGATGTAAATTAATACATTGAATTAATTAAGTTTTCCATACATTTAATATTCTGAGATATTAAAAAGTCCAATTCTATGAAAGACATTAAAATTTTACTGTTTTTTAATGAAACAAACTGATATACAAATGAATGATGGTTAGAACATATAGAAAAATAGATCTTTGATCTACAACCTGTTCAGGAAATACCACTTGTCTACAATAAACAGTCGAGAAAGCCAGCTTGATATGAATCAGACTTGCAGCAAGCCAGATTGCTATCAACAATGAAAATCTGGGAAGCTAAAGAATAACTTCTACAAAAATCGGCCCCAAATGATTAGGATTTGACTAACAACTGACACCTTCACTAATTTTTTTTTTTTTTTTTTTTGAGTTGGAGTCTCACTCTGTTGCCCACACTGGAGTGCAGTGGCCGCTCCCGGTCACTGCTGCCTCGACCTACTGGGCTCTGGTGATCCTTCTGCCTCAGCCTTCCAAGTAGCCAGAATTACAGGCATGCGCTATCACGCCCAGCTGATTTTTTTTGGATTTATTGTAGAGATGAGGTCTTGCTGCCCAGGCGGGTCTCGAACCCGCAGGCCAAGGCAATCCATTCACCTCAGCCTCCCAAAGGCGCGGGATTACAGGCTGAGCCACAGAGCCTGGCAACTTCCCTAATTTTTGTCCCCACTTCCAACTTAGGACCAACTAGAGAAAGCCAAATATGCACCTCAAGCCATCGTGCAGGCTGCCCCTCTTCTGGTTAGACTGCCTCTAGCTTCCCCACACCAAAAGCTTGCAACCAGGGTATCCCTGAAGCTTTCCCACTCTTCTGTCTGCCTCTGAGTCTCTGCCACAATGCCAACGACAGTGGCTGACTCTCTTGCTATAGCAAGCTCAGAATAAACAGTCATGGCTTTTTCTCATTTAGCTGGTCTTCATTATTTCCCACAAACCCATGTTACAGAGAGTATTGCTAACATTAATAATTCATAAAAAGCTCACCATTATTGAGCCCCTATCAGGAATCATGCACTGTATTAAATGTTTTTATACAGGTTATCTAATTTAATTTCACAATTAAATGCTGACTAAAAATGGCACTATTACTATGTTCATTTTACAGATGAGGGAACTAAAGCTGATAGATGTTGAATATCTTATTTAATACTGAGGAAATACATAGTAAAGCAAGGATAAAAATAAAGAATCTGATTCCCAAGAAGATAACTCTTAACTACTATACGAAACTCAACTGTAAATATGGAGATAGGTACACATTTTAACTACTCTCAGAGGAAAATTTGTAAAAGAACACCAAATTAACATATATTGTATTTCAAGCTTACAATTAGTCACAAAATACTATATAATAGAAGAGGAAGAAAAATTCACTTATACCAACCTCTTTTTTTTATAGATTACATAAGTGAGACTCAGAGTGATAAAGTAACTTGCCCGATATCATATACCTAGTTAACAGACAAGGCAAGATTAAAACCCAGATTTCTGCCAGCCCAGATATGGAGCAGGTTTCACTGGGAGACAGAACATTTGCCTGGGGAGATTTATAATTCCACAAAGACTCTGTGCAACAGTGTAATGTTAGCACATTCCAAACACATATTACGTAACATGGCTAAACACATATCTTTTATGGAAATAATGAGCTAAATGTTATTTAAGAGGCCACTGAAGTTCAACAAATATTTATCGAGTGCTCACTAATGTTAGGCACTGTTCCACACACTTAAGTTTTATCAGTCAACAAAACAAAACAAAAATCTTCTTACTGGTTTACATTATATTGTGAAGAAACAAACATGACACAACAGATACAGTAAGTGGACACATTATATGCTAGAAGCTGATAAGTGCTGTGATAAAAATAAAGTAAGTAAAATTGAGGGTTCCATTTTGGAATCAGGAATCAGCAGGTCAGCCTCACTGAGAAAAAAGGTGAGGAAGTTATCCATGTGTATGTGGGGCAAAAGTGTCCCAGGCAGAGGAAACAGACAATGCAAAATCCTAAGGAAGACATGTTGCCTTAGCATGTTTGAAGAACAGCATGGGGAGCAATAAGAATAATACGAGGTGAGATTAGAATTGTAAACTGGTGTGTGTGTGAGTGAATGCTGGTGGCTTTTGGCCACTGAATTAACTTTTATAAAAACTATATATTTTCTATGTATACTATGAGTATGTAACTGAGCTTATATTATAAAAATCATAAGGTATTTGTTTTACTTATTTCCCTTTTACTTCCTCTATGCATGATTGCTTGCACATAGTCATTTTGGTAAAGAACAATCACTAATAATTGATTAACTTCATATCCTAACTCCTGGAGCTGCCCACAAGATTAATGACTTTGTTTTTCCAACAACAATGACCCTTAGTCATACAGAAAGACCGCCTTGAGGACATCCAGATGTTTGATCAGGAACATAAGCAGCTTTGATCACAGCAGATCTCACTTCCCTCATTCCTTCCTTACTCATTAAAGCTCCCAGTTATGTTCAAAGGTAGGTCAGATTTGAGTTTGCCCCTCCCACCTTCACGCTTTGACCAAATCAAATAAACCTTTCCCTGCTCCCAATCACCGGTGTGTCAGTGTTGGGCTTTCTGTGCATCAAGCCAGTGGACCTAACTTTGGGACTCTACAACATATAAGGTCAAAGAAGTGAACATAGTTCTTAATTATTTTAACTATATTACAAATATATGAATATGGTTGAAAAAGTGGTTTGAACTCTAATTTGTGTTACTGCTTCAATCAACTGTGAAGAAATTGATGTGGATTGTATATGACTGATTTGAATCATAGATCTAAGGTCTCTTCACTAGAGAATTTTCCATTTAATTGGTAGTAGTGAGAGTGGGGGGAGGGTCCTGAAAGGAGCAGGTGGTGCCTGGGTGTTGATGTTTTTTAAAAGCTCCCTGGGTGACTCTCATATGTAGTCATGGTTGAGAACCACTACTCTGATACAGGCGAGAAAGAGATCTTTTTCTCATTCCTGTTCCCAGTAGTCCATTCAATATGCTCATCCTCCGTGTTGCTACAGTGTCATCACTACCTAGAACTCCAAAACCACAACTCCTCTCCACAGAAATTTTGGGACCTGTCCTGTCCACCCCACTGGAGGGGAAAGGTAGGACAGGTCACATTTCTCTTTTACTGCCCCATTCATGAGATCTCCACACCACCAACAAACAAGACTGCATGTGAGTACCAGAGGACTGAAAAGTTTGTTAAAGAATGAAAATGTAACAGGGATGATGAGAGAAGAAGGGAGCAATATGGTTGCCATAAATTGCCTAGAAAAAAATTTTAAAAATTTTAACTGTCTAGAATTCAATTTCAAATTTTGGAATTGTTATAATAGAAAACATCTCCCCAAATCTTCAGTAAAGTCTGTTTCATGTGTGCCTGGCACATTTTTGGCACACAACAAATATCTGTTATATGAATGAATTCAAGGGGTTGAATGAAAAAAGCAACAGGCCCCCAAAACATTCTTTCCCAATCCCTTCAATCTTGTTTCCCACATACAAGGGCATTCATCTCATTGTTTTTAGTTACCTTCCTATCTGTAAATAATATGCTCATGTTTTGAATTTTTGATGTAACATTCTTAGATCTTACATACTCAATTATTGCCAAGATAGATAAGAATTTGCACTAAACTACCCCACATTTCTCCTATCCATAACACTTAGTAAATTATATCACCATTGTTAGCTTTTCTATTGAATGTATCTGTGATTTTAAACAACATACTTAAACTCATATTTAATAGAGGCACTTTGTCAGGTAAGAATTCTGTATACCATACCCTGCTCTTCATCTCTCCTGTTTCCTTTTGTATCACCAGTGTTAACATTTACAACATGCTAAGTAACCATGGCTAAGCAATTCTTGCTTGTCTACAGAACTATAAAACTGGTAAACAGCATTTATGTTACATCTATGTAAACAGTATTTACTGCCCAGGAAAGTTGTATTCTATGACTATACTTGGTTTTTGTGTGTAACCTTTTTATCATATACCCCACTGCATTACACATCACCTTTTTACTTTTATCTTGAATCTACCTTAATCTATCTTGAGTCTACCTTGATGGCACCATCAAAACTTGTTCTTTCAGCATTTCCAGAATACTTTCAAATCGAGAACTACTTTTTTTTCCATAGGCAGTTTTTTCTCCTACAGTGCTGAGGTCAGGCAGGCCTGCTACACAGCTGTCATCCTGGAAGTGCCTTCATTGCATTCTGACTCAGTTCCACTGTTTCATAGATCCAACCAGCTCCAATTTCTTAGATAATTCTCTTATTTTGCTGGCTTATATTCTCAAGTAATATCCTTAAAAAGAGTATTTGGGAAGCAAAGTTTTATTAGTTTAATTTTATTTTTCATCCTGCCTCCATATTTTATCAACAGTTGGGCTTGTTACAGAATTCAAAGTTCAAAGCCATTTTCCCTAAGAACTTTCATGGCATTGCTTATAACCTAGTACCCAACCCTGTTGATGAGAAGTCTGTTGCTAGCCTGATCCTCATTCCTTTATGGAGGTCTTGACTTTGCTCTCTGGAAGGTTTTATAATCTTTACTCTTGCTATCCTTATATTTCATGATATTTTATGAGTTCTTTTTTCCTTTTTCCTGGCCAGTACTCAATAGATCTTTTACATTTGCTAACTTATGTCTCCCTTTAGTTCTGAAATTTTTTTGTTAAATAAGTTTCATCTAACCTCTTTCTCTATTCTCATTTTCGGTGTCGAAAACCTAGATTAATTCTTAGAATTTATCTCATCTGTCTTTCTTCTCTACTTTTCCCCTTTAGTCTTATAGTAATGCAAATAGAGCCTACCAATTTACCTTACAGACAATGAGACAGAAAAGAACCACTCATAACTCATGTTTATCCCTTCCATTTGGTTAAAAGTTTACCCAACATCAGCCCTTCTAGGTTTACTGGGTCTTACCTATGATTGTGTATTCACTCCTACTATAAGCCAAGATCTTGTCTCAGTGCTGAGTATACAATAGTGAACAACGAAGAAAGTTCCTAACCCCCTGGACTGACTTTGCATGAATAATAGCGGGAGACAAACAATAAAAAAATTAAAATACTGCATGTCAAGTATAATTCTAGTGTCAGCAGCTCTAGCAGCAGCTTTCTGATTTTGTAGGCAGCTTTTATTCACAGACAGCAGCTCCCTTGGTGGCCCACTCTTACAGTATGACTTCAGAAATTTTTCTGAGAGTTCTGCATGTTTCTTCAGTCCTCCTAAAATTCTGCAAAATATGTAATACTTGCAAGAAATTTGTTTTATCCTTAAATTGGCTGGTGTAAATTCTACAAATTCTGTTCTCTGCAACTGAACCAACTACTACAATTCAGTACTAATAAAAATAAATTGTACTTTTTTTTTTTTGGCAAGAGGCCCCCTTGGTATTTTTCTGTCCCCTGAGCTCAAACTGAAGGAGCAAACATCTTGAGTTCTCAGTACTGCTCCTGTCCCTAATGTTGTATGAACTCAAAGAAACATTCCTACTATCTGCCACTTAGAGAACTGAACTAATGAGAATACCAAGCTGACAGCTAAACAAAGGTATTCATTGTACCAAAAAGTATTAATGCGCTTGAGGATTACAAATCTGAAAGGCATCTGAGCTTCCCAGAGTTTCAAGTTAATAAAGGAAGAACTGGTTTTTTAGAGTGGTTTCCAGAACCTTCTGAATCTTATACTGTCAAATTACTGCCTTTTATGACATGGTTTATGGGCAGACTTGCCTAGAATTTATGAAATGCAATAGTTTATTCTGAGTAGCTTACATGAAAATTTTTTGTTTGCTTCTAGAAAATGCATACACATAGTCTTAGCTTGAGTTGCCATAACAAAATATCATAGACGGGGTGACTTAAACAGCAGAAATTAATTTTCTCACAATTCTGGAGGCTGGGAAGTCTGAGACCAAGGTACCAGAAGATTGGTTCCTGGTAAGGGCTCCCTTCCCAGCTTGTCACTTTCTTGCTATGTCCACACATGAAGGAAAGTGAGCTCTGGATCTGGTGCAGTGGCTCATGCCTGTAATTGCAGCACTTGGGGAGGCCAAGGTGGGAGCACTGCTTGAGCCCAGGATTTTGAGGCCAACGTAGGCAACATAGTGGGACTTTGTCTCTACAGAAAATAAAATTAGTTGGGTGTAGTGGCACACGCCTATAGTCTCAGCTACTCAGGAGACTAAAGTGGAAGAATTGCCTGAGCCCAGAAGTCAAGGCTATGTTGAGCTGTGATCATGCCACTACACTTCAGCCTAGGTGACAGAGTGAGACTCTGAAAAGAAAGAGAGAAAGAAAAAGGAAGAGAGCAAGCTCTGATCTCCTCTTCTTCTAAGGAAAGAGCCTATCAGATTAGGGCTCCACCCTTATAACCTCATTTAACCTTAGTTACCTCTTTATAGGCCTATCTCCAATATAGTCACATTGTGGGGATTAGAGTTTCAACATATTAATTTTGAAGGGAACGTTTCAGTTCATAACACATACTTTCCAGAATTTTGCTTTTAGAAAAATGTCAAAATATTTTATATTATTATTGATAACCATAAAAACTAACATGTATTGGCTATTCAATGAGGCAGGCACGGTTGTCCTTTTACAAATGTTTTCTTATTTACTCACAGCCAATGAAATCCTATTATTCTTATTTTATAGATGAGGAACTGATGATCAGAGATGCTAAGTACCTTCTCCAAGATCACACAGCTAGCATAGTAAAGATTCCAACAATCTTAGCCACTACACTATAATCTAATGTATAAAACACTGGTACATTATATATCAGTTGTTCAGTAAGGATTCTACAACCAGGTGACACTGGAGACCCAGAAGGTACCATGAACTGGCACGGTTACACGTGAGATAAGCCCCAACTTAAATGTACTGCTGTGGGCACTGAAAGGAGGACTGAGTTCCTATCCTGCAGGTGTTGGAGTTTCGGATTACGTCCTAATTTGTACTCTCACTAACAATATCTGAGTCTGTTTCCCCACAACTTCAGCAACCCTGGGTTTTATATTTAAATAAGACATCCCTTACAACTTCAAATTAAAAATACAAAAATACTAACATGCCCCATTTGCTACAAGAAAACTCCTCTTTGTAGTCATTGTGGCCTGGTTTCATCACAAGCCATTTACAAGTGTACACTATGATAACAAGTTCAAATGGTTAAATGAAAACCAAATTAAGCCTAATGTTTTGTTTTGGTTTTTTTTTTTTTGAGTCACGGCTCACCATAGCTTCGACCCCTTAAGATCAGGCAATCCATGTCAGCCTCACAGAGTGCTAGGATTATAGGCATGAGCCACGGCACCCGACCCCTAAAATTTGATATGCCCACTTTATTATTTGGCCTGAAAATACTGCAAGAAATAACATAAAGCCATTAAAAAAATTATACAAAGTACTTATAAACATTCTGATAGTGTCACATACTATCCTCATTATTTGAATTAGATTGGCATAGCTTTCAGGAATTTAGGTCCTTTAAAAAGATAATAGTATGGGGAAACTCCCTCGGGTCCTCTCCACTCTGGGAGCTTTTCTGTCCTCTCAATAAATCCTGCTTTCAAAAATAATAATAATGGTATGATATCAATGGAAAAATAACTACATGCTTCACTTTCAGAAACAACATTAAAGTGAAATGAACTTGTTAAACTGTCATAAGTTTAAAAAAACCCAGAATTTTTAAAAAATGGCAAATATACTCTTCGATTGTATAATCCTGGAGGCAGGCTGAATCTTCTGATTTCCTTTTAAGCTCAACAGAATCTAAAATACCTGCTAATCACAAGTAGTTCAATGACAACATCAGTAAGACTTAAGAGAACATGTTTTTAAAAAACTGTATTTAAAAATATAAACACGTATCTTACATTTCAACAGCAAAAAAACAAAAACAAAAAACCCAAGGCTTTTTTTGGGAAAGGGGATAGAACAGTAGATGTAATTGGTCCCTCCTAGTTGTCACCCCACAACCCCCTCTAATTTTCGACAAACACTGAATAGGGGCACTCACTATTCAGTACTTGTCTAATTCCCAAATGCATCTCAGTCGCCTGCAGTCACCGAAAAAGCAGCACGCGTTCCCGCCCTTCCCTTTCTCCTAACTGATCCGATGGGTGAGGGGCGGACCTGAACACCCGGATTTTTAACCAGCGATGCAGGTAATTCTCACGCTCGTGGATGTTTGGGAGCCACTTACTTAAAGAAGGGAGGCAGGGAGGCTGACCCTTTCCAGGAAGCCGGACTTCCATAACAGAAGCTTTGGGGGCGGAACTCGGGCACCTGTGGTTTGGTGAGTCCCCCCGGGTGACTGGGAGGGGAGTCGGGGGGAGGGAAGCTCCCGGCGTTAGCACCCAGGCCCGCGCGAGATAAAGCCCAAAGCCGGGTTCCCAGGCCGGGCGGCTCGGCCTTGGCCGGGGTCCTCGGCGAGGTGGCGGAGGCCGCGCGGTACGCAGGGATTTCCCTCCAACCGTCCCGCGGGCCCGGGCGAGCAGCTTGCTCCTCTTCCGCCCGCCCTCGGCCCTCGCGGCGCTCGTCCACCGGCCTCCTCAAGTCCCAAGTC